>NW_011342444.1:50049-86303 GCF_000735185.1 Notothenia coriiceps | reverse complement strand
ACCTCTGTAAAACCTTTTTCAGTATTTTGATTTTATTTACATGTATATGAAACGGAACACATTTGTGTGTGCATTGAAAAACACAAGTGTGGATCCAGAAATACAAGTGTGAATCCTTTTGCGGATCATGAAATACAAGTGTGAATCCTTCTGTGTGCATGTGTGTATTATGAGACTGTTCTGAGCCCATACTTTGTAGTTTACCTTTAAGGATGTGTACGTGACTGCCTCGCTAGGTGACGTAAAGCGGAAGTGCTCAAAGAAGGAAGGACCATAAGGACAAGATAGAGCAGCTCACCTTGGGCGCGCGGTTTCTTAGCGGCAATAAGGTAAGATTCCACCGACTAAAATTGTATTCCTTAATACATTTTAAATTCAACTACATTTTGAGCAACAATTCCTTTCAAGCGAGTCTTCCCCTCAACCGAAAAGCGATGGAGGACACAACACATGCGGCTAACTAGCTTACACTGAGATGATGCTACACATGTCACTTGTCCTCTGTTTCCTGTATGGATCCACAGAACAGTTTTGTTTTATATTCTGGTTTGCAAGTGTTGTGTGGAGGTGTATTTCTTCCACATTTGCATTTAACACTTAATTCACCATTCAACAACATATATATGAGGAGAAATTAAGACAAGAATTGTCTAATGTCAAAATGTGGAGTCATTGTCAGCATTTAGCTAAATACATTACTTGTATTATATTTGCTGTCCATTTTACTCGCACCACTGTTTATTTTAATGAAATGTATGAATGAGTAGTTGATGCTCAAAAACTAATTAGCTAGTAGGTTTGCAGTTATCATAATGTTATCTCTTTATCACCATGCGTTCATTGATTATGAAATGAACATAATGACCGAAAATATATGTAATCGAGCTTAATTGAGTCTTGATTTTATTGTGTATTCCTTTTATTGTCTTTTTAAGATCAGTAAATGATTGCATGATATCACGATACTTTAAATACTTACTCTTTATTTGTTTAACCTGTAGCTATTTCCTGTTTCGTCAATATGAGGAAGTAGGTTAGATTGGCTTGCTATAGGTTGCACAAGTCCCCATTTATACGGAATAAGTCTTACCTTAAACAACACGAGGGAGGGGGACGGGTTGTCAGTTGGAACAGACACTTCTTTTTAAGCTGTTTGACACCTCCCTGAAGCCTGCATCTGACATTTTTATAATGGAAACAAAGATTGCTGTTGTGATGTGGAAACAATACATGAAGGTCACATGCACCTGGTTCATTGAGACTATTTTAAAAGTCAGTTTGGTCGATAGAATGTAGAGAACAATCAATCAGGGCCTTAATTCATGTTGATTTCCAGCAAAGTTAACTTAAAACACATTATATACTTAGAAATAGAAAATAAATAACAAGCAAAAAACATACTGTATACAGAATAATGTCCTTAACTCTGTAGATCACAGTGGAAAAACAGTCTCTGTGTACAGGGAAAACAATCTTTACATCCATTCAAGGTCGTCTGAGGCAACCTGACCCGCCTCACATCCTCTCCCCGCCCTCACCCTCAACCTCAACCTCACTCTCTCGCTCTGTTTCCTTTCGTCTTCTTGTCTTTGCATTTAAGTTGTTAACAAACCGGCACAAACTCATCTTCTCTGTCCCCTGCTTTCTCTAGGAAAATCAGCAGAAATGGAGCGAGTGAGGTCTGCGTTCAACAGAATGGTGAGTATTTCTTATTTTATAATTCAAGTTTAGCTTTTACCCTCTTTAATAATGGGGCAAACTTTGTTACCAGACAGCTGTTGGATTAGGAACACATTGCTTTCATAGTTTTCACTCTTGTGTTCCCTTGTTTTTCCTCGCTCTAGATTAAAAGTGAGCGGTACAGCAGGTTTACTCTGCAGCCCTCGGAGGACGGAGAAAGACACGTCGAGGTCAAACTGTCAGATGATGCCACAGAGGCAGAGGACCAGGCGGGGGGGTCACCGAGCTTCAGGCCAGCACTCCCACGTCAAAGCCGGGCGACTATCTGCTACCTGGCCCTGGGGATACTGCTGATATTTTCCATTGGTAGGCCATGCTCATTATTATCATCCTATGTTACTATTACGCCTTTTCTTCATCTATTTTCTAAATCATGCAATTTATTTAATCAAATACATCTTAATCTAATATTTAGGATAAAACTTAAGATGTTTAAATGTAAAGAAACATCTTCCCATTTTAGAAGCTTATACCAGTGAATAATTGGCATTTTTTGCTTTAAAACTTTCAAGATTTTGATTAAACAGAAACTTTGGAAGAATTACTGCAAAAAAAGAGACAATTCAAAAGCAGCTACTGAAATCCATTGTACGTAAGCTCATAATAACACTAATGAAGTTACATTGTTGTGCACTCAACAGAGTTGTACAATATTTAACTGTCATTTTAGAGTCAAATTAGTTTATTTTATTTGATTATTTACATATCTCTGTAGCAGTATCACCTTACAACATCAAGGCAGTAACGGACATTAGTAAGGAAAAAGCTCACGGCTCAAGCATTAACCGCTAAGTTGTTTATGGGAAAAAGAACCTAGCAGCGTTGTCAGCACTTTGGCCTGAGCTTATTTATTGTTTTGCTTCATTTTGAATACAAACGCATTATTGCACATCTCTGAAAACTAGGGTGCCGTGGTACTTTTGTCATAGTCCTATTCTCTTCAGCTGTAGGGTTAGAAAGCTGCTCTTAAACTTTAATACTTTTATTATAATCCAGTTCTCATGCCTCTATACTTTCATCCTTCAGGCTACCTGCTGGGTTACCTCAGCCACCGTGACACTCAGCTGCAGCAGGAAAACTGTGCCACAAATCCTGAAATGGAAATTCAGAAAGCAGAAGTAGAAGCAGAAGCAGAAGCAGAAGCAGCAGCAGCAGCAGCAGCTGTTCCAGATGCTCAGATGAACTGGAAACAAGTTACCGAACTCCTCACGCAGAAACTCACCAGCCAGGCTTTTGACAAATCTTTGAGGTGCCTGGTTCATGTGCATAACTTTTTAAAACACAATTGAATATCATAATACTGAAATTAAAGACAAAAGAGAACACACCTAACAACCAAACAAACCTGCTAATGCAATTAGTCATACAAAATAAAAAATGGTGCCTCCAAAGCTATCCTGTTATTAGTGGTAATTAATATTGGGCAATATCAAAATATACAGTAAAAACAATGTAAAAATTGTTTTGTTTTTTTCCCTCTATCTTTCAAATGAGTTAAAGTGGACCTATCATGCTATATTTGAATAATTTAGTGTAGGACCATACCTATATAAGACATATTTATACTTTTTATTTTTCAAAATACCAAACAGATCATGACATTTTAGCCATTCCTCATTTCGCTCAATTTAACACTGTCTTTGCATGGGCTGATTCTGTGAGAACAGCACCATCTACAGGCCTGGCATATGTACTACAGCGTCTCCAGCGCTTTCGAAATGGCAATGTCCGTGGCTGTCTCCTCCTGATTGGTGGAGTTGGCCCAATAGCCGTAGCGCCACTTCTGTGACGTCATAGAAGTGTTCAAATCTGGATCAGTCTGTATCAGATCCGTTGCAGCCCCTTTTTAAGAGATTTGGGTATGGAGGAAAATAGAGAGGGTTGTGTTTTCTGACACTTGGTGAGTTCCCTGGAACACCGGGGACACATATTCATGTAGAAAAGACGTACAAAAGTGCATTTTGCATGATAGGTCACCTTTAAAATAAGAAACTACTTTTTTATGTTGATTCTATATATTTATAGAATTACTGTAAACATGCTATATTGTGATATATATATATATATATATATATATATATACACACCCACACTTTAACTAAGGGCTCTACTTTTTCCTACCACTGTCCCTCAAACCATATTCATCCAAACACATTCAATGCAACTATGATCTAGCACTAAAATATATTATGACAAAGTAAAGCACTGAAGCCAACGTTAATAGCACAGCAGAGAACAGGATCGCCTACATTTATCTCTGGGCATTTGTGTTTCTATGACATTTATCCTAACTTTACTTTGTATGTGTGCCACCACAAATAAAAGTTAATGGAAAAAGATTTTAAATACATTTCACTTAAAAGAGTGTCTCTGGTAATGTACAACAAAAGTTGACACCATGTGTCCATGTGCACCGTTTTTAACGAGTCATCTCGTGGGCTTTTTTTCTCAGAATTGTTTGAACCATTCATGAAAGGCTCATTGTTGAAGAATGAGGTGCAACAAATTTGTCAGGAAATTTGATTTTGTTTCTCTGCAGTGACTTTGATCGGCCCAGACGTTCAGCAGGAAGTGATGAAGACAAGAGTCTGGCAAACGGCATCTATGATGTTTTCAAGAAAGAGGAGATGGATCCCTGGATTGACATCCACTATGTTCAGCTGCAGACCCCAGACAGGTTGGTCCTTTACTATCATACATTTACTGATTGTGCCAATTTTATTTAGGGATATTTATTTTAAAATGTAAGAAATTGGTGTTAAGATTATGTTTTAACCAAAACATTTTAAGGCTGAGATTATCAAAAATCTATATTATGACATTTTCATTCAAGTTTTCTTTTCTTTCAAGTGTTGCTTATTAGCTCCTTCTCCTTCAGATATTGTTTTGTTATTTACGCCGCAAAACCGATTGCCCTATCTGTCTTAAGCAGCTTAGTCAATTTAAGGTTTTACTTTCTTGAAAAAACTCCAAAACAGGCACATGAGCCACAATTAATTTTGATAATTAGGCAGGAGAATGTAGTTATTTAGTTTGTTAGTAGAAACTCAAGTAGAAAAGAAAACTTGATTTCTAAGACAAAATAAATATTACATATATTTTAACAAAACTTGTATCCTCTAATCTACAGCAAGCATCCAAACCGTGTCAATGATAGCTCAGTTGACTTCAAGCCTACAGGATATCTGGCATACAGTGCTCCTGGGACAGCTGAAGTAAGTTGTTCAAAACATTAACATTTCCTTTTTTTTGTTAACATTTACTACCATTTAAAATCTAAAATGGAATAAAATCTGGGGTTTTAGTTTCCAGCTTATAAATGGTGCGGCCTACAGTATGTGACTTTTACTTGTGTTTTCAGGGCAAGCTGGTGTATGGCAACTACGGTCGTCTGGAGGATCTGGACGTTCTGCAGGAGAAGAGGGTTGAGCTGAAAGACAGTGTGTTGCTGCTCCGCGCTGGAAAGATCAGTTTTGCAGAGCAGGTGACGACACACTTGATACCTTCACCGGCCTCATATCATTTCTTTCTTTTGCATTTGGGAACTTTAATTAAAACTTGTTTTCATGATTCTGATTGTTTCTTCAGGTGGATAATGGTGCGAAGAAGGGGGCCTCTGCTGTGCTGATCTATCCTGATCCTCAAGACTACAATTATAATTTGGACACAGCTCTCAACGGACATGTACGTGTGCACATAATAGCAACGTAGGATGCTGGTAAAAGCCAAAAAAAACAAGATGCCAGTGAAGTCTCTCTTTAAAACCACTTCATGTTGTGTTTTGACTTTGTGTTTGTCCCTATACAGGTCCATCTGGGTTCAGGTGACCCCTACACCCCTGGATTCCCCTCCTTCAACCATACTCAGTTCCCCCCCACGAAGTCGTCCGGACTCCCCGATATCCCAGCCCAGACTATCACGGCCAACATGGCTTCAGCTCTTCTAAAGTGAGGACACACACACACACACACACACACACACACACACACACACACACACACTCTCACTACCAACCCGTCACATATTGACGGACGGTCTCACTACCATTACCCCCCTGCCGAGGGCAACAAAAGTCCTTAGCTCCGGTGCTCCAACCTCCCAATCCTGGCATCATGGCTAACTGATCTAATAGCTAATTAGCTGACGGCAGCTACAGTTAGCAGCCGTAATAGGTTGATTTTTATTTTATTATTATGTTGCAGCAAGAAAAGGTTAACTAAAAAGACATTGCAGTCAAACCTGGCACAGTTCAGTGTACAGCACTTCCTCATCCGCCTCTCTCTATCTCTTCTCTAGGACAATCGGAGGTCCTGAGTCAGATGCGAGCAGCAGTTTTAAAGGCAGCCTCACCTCAGTGGGTTACAAACTGGGAGGCAGCAAGAACATTACCGTTCAGGTGAACAACGTGCTGGTCAACAAGGAAATCCACAACGTGTTCGGAGTCATCAAAGGATTCATTGATCCCGGTATGTTTTTATCTTCTCTCTGACCATCTACACTTGGATTATTTTGTCTCCACCATACATCTAAGATGCTTTGTTGTCTGTATGTGAACCTGCAGATCAGTACGTTGTACTGGGAGCCCAGAGGGACGCCTGGGGTAAAGGTTATGCCAAAGCCACTGTTGGGACCTCCATACTGACAGAGCTGGCCAAGGCTGTTCGGGAGATGGTGGAGAAAGGTAACCATTATCTCAAAAAAATCTCGATGCGTTAATATGCAAGTACAATTTTTAGCCTTAAGTAGTTATATAAATGAGGCTGTAGCCAATGTTGTAGACTAATCTCAGTCACAGTGTGTGTTTTTGTTGCAGTTCCTTTTTCTGCTTAACATAAGTTAAATGCTCCGTCTGTTTTATTTTTTCCCAGATGGCTTTAGGCCCAGGAGAAGCCTGGTGTTTGCTAGCTGGAGCGCTGGAGAGTACGGAAGTGTTGGCGCCACCGAGTGGTTGGAGGTAGAAACTACATTTATTTTTATCTTGAGATCCAAAAAAAAAACATCTATCCCATATTTCTTATATGTTTGAATATGTTTGTTTCTTAGGGTTATATGTCTTCTATTTACAAACATGTTGTCACCTACATCAGCCTGGACGGACTGCTCATGGGTAAGTAAAGCCTCTCCAGTACTATCTCTGTACTGAAAAAGTTGTTAAGTGATTTCCAGTCTGTTGACCTTGTGTATCTCCTCACAAGGTCGTGGGAGCTTTATGGCCTCAGCAAGTCCGCTGCTCTACAGCCTCCTTGAGAAAACGATGAAAGCGGTAACAGCACAACAACACCTCACTCAATGTTCATCCAGTTCTGTACAAACAAGTTGTGTTTTTGTATTCATTTTCATTTGCCTCGTCGATGCAGGTGAACAGTCCTACGGGTACTGGCACTGTGTACGATATGGTGGGAACAGCTAACGTGTAAGTAATGGAGCAGCCACGTTTTTGTTTAGTGAGTCATCCAAAAGCTAACTATTGCAAACCATGTTTTAGGATAGTTTTGTAGTCCTTAGAAATACAATGATTAACAGAACATTTGAACACAGAAGTCTCAATCTGGGTGTTTTTATAAAAAAAATATTGGTGTCGATAAGACACTTAAGTCTCTGTACAAATGCCTTATGCTCACAATTGAAGACCACATTCTAACATGTTAATTATCTCTGAAAAAAGAGCAACTTGCAGGTTTCTTATTTTTACTAGATTTATTTATTTATGCTTAACCTTGCCTGAAAATTACAATTTAAAAAAAAGTTAGTTTAAGTAAAATGCAGTCTAAACTTGGCAAATATATTTTAATTGCCAATACCAAACATTGTATGTCAGCTCTACCACAGTGTGGTTGCTGTTGAAAGAACAGATTGTGAAACTTTTTGTTGTAAAAGATGGTTTCGTTACAATAACTTTCAATAACATTCTGATATGTGCAGACTAAAGCCGATGTCAATGGACGACCCTGCCTATCCCTTCCTGGCCTTGTCTGGAATTCCCTCCATCTCTTTCCACTTCATTAATCTCAACGTGAGTAATGCAACACAATCCCTGGATAATTACTGTGGGTATGTTTACTTTTACCCACATGATGGCAGTGTTTGGATGTACGAAACCTCCTATATCCACTAGTGACTAAAGATGGAAAAATAAATGATGTTAGACATTTATTTTCACATTAGGTTATTGACATTGCGTTAATCCAAAGTTCAGAAACACAGTATGAATTGTAATTCAGTCCTTTTTGTATATAAACGAGTCAGATGGGTTATTTGCATATAATGGTTGCAATTGAGTCGGTTGACTTTCTTTTTGGCAGTTTACTGATTACTCTACTTATTCTGATTGTTACATCTTGTTTCCTTTGTGCTTTTTAGTTTTAACATGTACATTGTTTTTGAAATGGTGTGTTAAGGAGGAGGCTTACAGCTACTATGGCACCGACCTGGACAACAAGGGCAACCTCGATTACAAAACAAACCATCACACCAGTGAAATGGCGGCACTGGCGGCACAGTTTGCGGGACAGATGGCTCTTCGACTGGTTCACGACCACGTGCTGTATCCCAGCCTGGATGTGAGCCGGTACAGCGGCGTGATCACCAAGGCTGTGGTCCAGGTCTACAAACGCATCAACAAGCTCTCAAAGGTCCGTCTCTCCATCTGTCTTTTGACATCTAGCTAAAGCTTTTTGTTTGTTCTTAGTGTTATTGCTGAAACCTTTTTATTCTGTAGACTGGTCAGCTGAAGGAAGTGAATCCCAAATGGCTCAGCCGTGCACGTGGATCCTTCCAACGAGCCGCCAGCAGCATTACAACTGACCTCGCCAACACTGACATAAGTGACAAGGAGGCCTGTCGGATCCTCAACGACAGGATCATGATGGTGAGACGCAGTGTAGTCACATGCATTTTTAAATGTTATTAACAAGTTCAATCCTTTGGTTGATGGCACTACTGTCCCGTTGATATATTTCTATGTGAACAAATTGGCAAAATGTACAATTTGCGTCATGGGTTGGGTAAGGAAATATTTAAAAAGTGTAAAGCTATGCCAAATTCAAAACGTATGAGTTTGTGATCCTCCATGTTATGTAAACATTTTAAATTCTGTTTAGTTTGTACAATTGAAACATTCTAAAAACGTTATTGTAGGTTTGTATGATTACTAATTGAGTAATGGTTCCACTAGCATACATGCCCTATTTCAACATGTTGCATCGTTTCATTTTTTTTTTCAAAAGGTAATGGAAAATAAAAGAGAAATACTAATCAAATCATCACAGGTTCAATTTCACACACACACACACACACACACACACACACACACACACACAGTAAATGAAAAACAACAATTGGGATCAATTAAGTAAATCTTATCTTCTGAAGATGGTTTATAAGAATGGTTCCTTGAGTGAATGCTCTTGCTAATGTACTATCCTGAGCGCAGTATACATGTAGCTTTGTTTTACTACTATATCTTAACACCTCACAGATGTATAACAGTCTTTGTTTATCATTCCAGGTTGAGCACACCCTCCTCTCTCCCTACGTGTCCCCCATTGAAACCCCCTTCCGTCATCTCCTGCTGGGTCGGGGCAACCACACTTTGGCCTCCATCGCCGAGACCAACGACATGGAGCACTTCCGCACCCAGCTGGCCCTCGCCACCTGGAACCTGCAGGGATGTGCCAACGCCATGGTGGGCAACATCTGGGACATCGATGAGGAAATCTAAAGAAAAAAAGTCTAGGAAGTTGTGAGCGTGATTGTCGTGTGAGAAATGCAGTTTAAAGTAGAAACAAAGGAAAGAGCTCCAACAACAGCACTTTAGCACAAGCTGTCAATCAGATGTCTAAGCCCAGCCCCTAAAACAGGTAGGGTCAGAGTTGTAACCCCCCACAGATTCAGGAGGAAATAGAAGAGTACGAAACAGTTCTTTACTGTGAAACAAAATGAAATACTTGATAATAATGCTACTGACAAATCTGCGTCCTCTTCTCCTGGCAAATAATTGAAGCAGTCTAACCCTCTGCTGTGACCTCTCGCCATCAAAACACTGAGAAACCTTATTTATACTTGTGTTTTTTATCAGTGGCAGTGCCCACTATAAAATGATTATTTTGTCTTTTTATACGACGTTATCGGAAGCAGTGTCTTCCATAATTATGACGGTTATACTGTCTAAGCACCCGGCAGCATCTGCTACAGAAATGACTCCTCAACTGTTGCTGACAAAATGGAATCCCCTGTTAAAAAAGAAAATATACTTTTATTGTGAATGGCCTTTATATCTTCCTTTTTGAGAAAATATTTTAGAGAATGACAGCATGACCGTATGTCTTCTTTGCCATTAAACGGTTATTTAAAAGGAAGAAATTAAGAGTGATAAAGAATTGTCCCTGACATGTCCAATTAGTAGCAGAGCGAAAACCAAAAGTCTCTGGATATTGGGAAATTCCTATTTATAGACCACTAAGCCTAGACATGTATTATGATTTGGATTTATCCTGCACTTGGTGGCAGGATGAATTCAAGTTTAAACAAATCATTTAAAGCTAAAAACATTATCAAATTTCTTTAAGACGCGAGTAATGATTAGTTAATTTGCAAGAAAGCCATTTATGTTGCACAGTCTACTTTGGAACAGTTTATATTATGATAAAGTTATCGGAAGCAGTGTCTTCCATAATTAAAACCCATTATCGGGAGCAGTGTCTTCCATGATGTAAAGCAGTGATGGTAGTTTTTGCCTACCAGTGTGTGTGATTGTATGTTTGTGTGTGTTTTTTAAATGTGTATTTATCGAGAGCAGTGTCTCTCATATTTCACTTGAGGGTGGAACAACTTATCGGGGACAGTGTTTCCCAGAGTTTTATACTTTATATATATTTATTTGTTGGTCATTATTTTTGGATTATGTGGGTGTGTTTCTTATTTAGCTAGATTACAGATTTGTTTTACATCTAATAAAACACAGAACATTATTGAAATGCCCTTAATTGATTACAGTTTTCAACACACCTAGTTACTTCAAAAGTACAACAGATGCACCTACATGTGAATTCACTCCGCAACTCTCTGTGCATGCTTTTGGATGGCATATTTCCTCTTCATGTTACTGTACTGCTTTATTCAGGTGTAGTTCAACATTTCTATATTACAAACTTTTTTGATTAATTTGAGTTCTACCAATAGATCTTTTTTTCCAAGCTGTTTGATGTCTTTTTGTTTGACCATTTTCTTCCCATAAAAGTTGTTGTTTTCTGACAATATTTTAAGGCCTTTCAAATGGCAATAAGGGATATTTATTAGAATACACATGTTAAAAGAATATCATCAGTCAGTCAACCCAATTGAATTAAATTCATATCCAATTTATTTATTTCAATACGCTCTAGAGCAAACAAAACATCTGTGTTGGGTACTTTAGATTATATGTCATTATTACACCTCCCTTCTGTTCAGCTTGATATTGTTGCAGCCTTTTTTTTCTTTCCTGCAAGATGTTACAATAATTAAAGCCAACATTACTGAACTCTGAGAGGGGCAAGTGAAAGATTGGGAAATTAATTTTCCCTTCATTGTGTAATTCCAACTGTAAGTTTCTTAACTCATTGTTCTCATCATGATCTCCATGTTCAGCAGAGAAGTCTAATAAACGCTTTTGGCTTGGCTTCCAGAATATGTTTGTCTGATCCTTTTTTTCTTTTTACATTAGTGTATGTTTTCAACAAGAGCAATTATAGTTTTGATTTAGTAAACAAGTATTAAACTTCTATTTAATTGCTATTTCACAAATCAGCCATGTATACTTTTTTGGGGAAAAAGGTAGATGTTGGGCTATGATGAGCAAAATAAGGCAAGAAGTGGTAAACTGAAGCCAATGGAGCGCTGTTCTATATCTATATATATTATATTCTTTAACATACTGCATCTGTTATAAGCTATTTCTATCTTTTTGAAGACTTGTCATTAGGTAAATGTATATTTTTAAGAGCAAGTATTTATTTTTAATTTCTGTTATTTCAAGATTTGTCATGGTTTTCAGATTTAATAGAACAGTATTTAATTTACATTTGGACTACATTAACATAAACAAGGGCAACACTAGTGAAACTTATCAAACATTTTTTTTACAAACATATATAAATATTTAATGATATGACACCATTGCTGTTTATGGCCCTGATGAGGCTTTTCATAATCGCGTTGTACTCGTGCTTTTATTTTGAAGCCTGAATCTCCGAATAGGAAGTGCTATTATTGTGGTGAATTCGAAACCATTTCCGCCGCTCTATCTGCGCGTGATGGTGTTACGCACAGTGACGCTCGTGAACTCGGACAGGCGCACCGAGGAGCGTTCAGGGATAAACGGAGGACAGAGATAACGGTTCCGCTGAATTTAAAAGGTTCCCCCATAAACAGCGCGGCTTCACGCCGGGCAGCAGGTGCTGAAGAACGGCGGACAGAGCGAGGACTAACCGCAGGAAGGGGGACTGTTCTCCCGTAAACCCGTCTTCACCTCCCAGGTTGGTATTCTGCAAGGAAGCTATACAATAAATGTGGTATGCTGGGGTTGTCTTTATCTGGCAGCTTGATATCGCTACATGGAAAACGCGACATGTTGCACTAAAACAAAACACAATAAATGACTAAATAAAATAAAGCTATTGTGTTTGGGAGTGAAACTAAAGTGGTGAGGTGTTTACTGACACATATAAAGGTGGACATCGGACGTCACTGAGGCTAATCAGCTTTGGGGGGCAGACACTGACAATGTAAAGCAGCAGCCGAATCAATACAAATCCATTCTGATCTATTCAATGGAGATTATAGCTCTTTAGCATGATGAACATCCCAGTGGACACACACTATTTGAACTCTGGTCTTAGCTTGATGCTTATTGCCGGATACTGGTATTCACTCTTTTATTTGTAATGTCTAATATGTTTTTCCACAGTGAGATGCAGTTTCTACTCGGAACTGACCTGGAGTCAAATCATTACAATACTGGTATCAATCTGGTGTCAAATGGCCACAAGAAGATTTGATATGACACACCAAACATTAAGGGATTTGTAAATTACATTTTAAAACATATGGATTTTCTTTCAATTCTTCTCAACATGAGTTAAAATTAATGGGGAAATACACAAAGATCCCAACATTTATACAAGATATTTTTTCAAATTGAATTTGAGGGCTCTATTTAATCGTTTTAAAAAAAAAATGCCAGCCTATAAGTATTTAACTATCTTCAGTTTGAGTTGGTGAAAATAAAGAATACTCTGTTGTGCAGTAACGTGCAACTAGATAACACTTCCGATGCCATGTCTTCAACAACATGGCATCTCAAAACCTTGAAAATAAGTAATTTTTCCATAACCCCAAATATATTCCTAGACAAGATAAACAGTTTCAGTGCTATCGTTTGTATTAACCTGATTAACAGATCTATAGGAGGAGCAAAATAGACTCGAAAAATATTGCAATAATGTAATTAAAACATCTTTATGGACAGCATTGGAGCCTGATATTTGTTTCAAGACACTAGAGACTGCTTTTATTTGAATGTGTCATGGTTGTGAATTACTCCATGCGTACAGACAGATTGAGCTCTATTTCTCAGAGCAGTTTACTTATGGTTCATTTATCATTTGAGTGAGCTCTTGTCATTCTGATTTCACTGCTTGTTTTTTATGTGTATGTAGATGCGGGGTCTCACCATCCATGGCCTCCTCCAGGTGACCTCCAGTGATCTCAGTCCCCCCTGACTGCAGCTTTAAACCCTGATCCAGCAGCAGACTTCTGCAGGGTAGGACCAGTTAGACACACATATTCTAAGAGATTATTGCAGAATAATGTCTTTCTCTACTGGCTACACTAATGCCTTTATAAATGTACTCAAAATGTCCCTCAGTCTTTTTCTTTTTAAACGTGTTGATTTTCTATGATATTGTTCTTTTAGTGACATATATGGCGGCTGACAGGTGCAATAGATTACGAACAAAGTGGTTGATTAAAATTCCGTCTAATCGATAGTTTCAAATAACCAATTTGGCTCTAATAGTCAACCAATATATCTGTATGGTGGCTGACAGGTGCAAATGCACTTTATTGGCCCAAAACACTTTTATTAGAAAAGCCTCACTGCAGCTAGAGGAACTATGCAATTATGAAAACACAAATGGGCCAAAACACATGCAATTGAAGTAACATCATCGCCAACTTGACGAAACATGCGCAGCTTTTACAAAAAGCGATGCATAAACGAATCGCTGCAACAAAAAAATCGCTGCAAATGAAAAAATGCTGCTAATACAAAACGCTGGAAGAAAACCCAAACTACATTCATTTCAAATATATTAACAAAACACTTATGATTATGAACAGCCAAACTCTGTCAGGGTGACAGTTGGGGATTATACTGATCGCATAGTTTCTGAAGCCACATCACGTTTCTCCTATTGAAAATGTTTTGGGCCGTTGTAGCGTGTTCGCACCTGTCAGACAATTGACTGAATTTGGATCAATCACTGTCTTGATAATCAATTACACTTTTCAGTAATTATCAAGCAAAATAAATTCCTAAGTTGTATCTAAATCCCGCTTCTCAAATGTGACACTATTCATACACTGTTCTATTTGTCAAATACAGCCATTTTCAAGATGTATTCATTTTATTCCTATGGTTTGATACAGTCCAAAAATATTAAACATGAACAACTCTCTCTCTAAACAGAACAAGGTAGAGTGCTTGAACTTACATTTGTAGTAGCTGGTCATCCTTATACAATAATAATAAAACATGCTTCCTGGTGTTTATATATAGTCAGTGATCAAAGCAAGTGGACAGTGAATAAAGAAAAACAGGATTCTGGATGCACAATCAATTGTCATCCTGTATTGTCATTACTGTATATAACAGTCCTGACTGAGTCTCAGGTATAGATGCTGTAATTACAACACATTAGCAGTTGTGCTCCACACTCCATGCCTGTGGATGTAAGCTAAATGTAGCTTTCCTATATTTAGAGCATTGGCCTCGATAAAAGTGAATGCTCCGATTTTGTGCTCATTTAGGCCACGGATGCACACATACATAAACACACATGTGCAATGTACAGGCATTTATTATTTATATGCGCCAGTTACACTGTCTTTGCCATCAAATGTTGCTTTAATGACAGCTCAATATTTATTTGTATTGTTCTTTCTAAATGAAACAAGAATAAAAAGAAATATAGAGGCATAAATGAAAGCCTCGCCTTTTGAATGTTCATGTAATTTGTTACAGCAAGTCAGTTCAACTAATTATATTCAGAATGAGGCTCACAAGAACAAGCAGATTGCATTTTTGTGTGACTTTTTGGGCCGTTTCAAGAGCTCATTCTAAGCAGCAGTGAATCAGCTTTTACAAAATGTATTGACAAAAAATACATTATTGCTTTCGTCTGTCTGTGAAAGGGTGTCTGGATGCAAATATTTTACTTATCATTGCAAGAACCTGTGTATGCCATTATTTTATATTATTAATATGTTGACCTTGGTTTTATTGCTTTAGCTGATTGATTGTAGCTGGTCCATGGCCATCTATCCCATAGTTACTGAGATACCTTCGTCTAGACCCGAGACATGGACCAAACAACAGACGGCCATTGATATCCCTTGCTTTTTTTTAAATAAAGGGATTCCTGAAATATTTTTTTTCAGTATGGCTTAATCATCAAATAATGAAAAACATGAAATACATATAGTCTTTGGTTTTTAAATACAGTTGAACAAAATTGTGTTTAAATCTATTGTTTAAATGTTTATTTTGAAATAAGATCAGAAGAAAAACCAGGAAATGTTTTGTCAAACCAACAGACCAAAACCACAGACCAGAACCACTATCACATGACAAAATACTTGAGTAATTAAAAAGTATTACAAATGGTTGTGAAATTAGTTGAACGCTTCCAAATCTGATTTTCCTTTTTTTAAATTGACTCCATAATATTATGCTTGTTTGGATTGGTGTCAAGCATAGCTGCGATACCATCTGCATGTCTGCATCTATCAAATAATGCTGGGAACCCTATTATTCCTCTTTGGCCTGGCTAATGGCCACTCATCTATTCACCCATCCATCTGTGCACCTATTTGTTATTGCATTTTCTCCCCTCCTTCCTCCAACATCTCTCCCTCTCTCTCATCCTCTTGTTAGAGCTGCTGAATTATTTATCACCAGGCTGTGGGCTCTGCTGCTGAACCAGAAGGAGATGGAGAGCTAGAGAGAGAGTAAAAAAGATGGCGAGAGAAAGGGTAGTATGGAGGTGTCCGACGCCGCTGGAAGCCGCGAGTCAGCAGGGAGAGAAAAACCCAGTGTGGGGGAAGATACAGAGTTTATAGATAGCTTTAGGGGATACGACTGGAGACAGTGGCGTCAAATGCCCCCGGTGTGTTTGTGAACGTGTGTGTGCATGTATCGATTTAGCAAAGAAGGTCATGGAGCCGAGAGGAGATTAGCAAAATAGACTCAGAGCACGGCAGCAGAGCTAACGCCTCCTCTGAATAGCAGCTAGACCAAAAAAAAGGAGACAAGGCGAAGGACGAGAGGAGCTGCTTCACTATGGGGGAGAGCTATATGTACCAGCGACTCCCTTACACCAGAGGAAAGGAGGAGGGGGAGGATGAGGACGAAGAGGAGAGTGCCGGGAGGATTAGAGAGAGTGTCGCGGGACAAATGGTAAATACGAAAGTTCTGGTCGGACATGCCATGATCCTTCTTCGCTCTGTAAATACAGTATGTCTTTCTGTGCTAGTGTGCGTCAGTGACATAAAGAGGTGTGTGTTAGAATTCAAGTGTGATTGTGATCATGTGTGTATTGATCGTGATTGGAGGGCTGCAACCGGACTATACTTTGATTTTAATTAAAAATAAATCGTTTAGTTCAGCTGTCCACAGCCAGAGGCCTGTTCCTCAAATGCTGCCTGCAGTTCAGGCTAACATGTTTTATCCGCATCATCATCATCATCATCATCATCATTCTTTTTATGTTCTTTTAAAGCTGTTTGATTTGGTAATCCTGAAGGAGGTTATCTTGAGTTAAAGGCTAAATGAGCAGAGAGTTCAAACCAGGATCAGGGTTAGTTTAATTGGGTTAGTGCTGATCATGTGTTGGCAATTGAGATGTTTTTGTAGGGAAACATGCCAGCATGCACTGCAGCATCACGTTAGTGGACACAAGTTTCATTTGATATGTTTTCCTGAATTTTAAAATATGTCATTGTGTTCTTAATGATCTTTATTAAATAGTTTGTCCATCAGAGAACTATGACTATTAGTAAAATGTCCTTCTCTGTACACATCTCTCTTAAAATGCAAATAACGCCATTTTAAAATTGACCATAAAAGTTTGATTATGCTTTAGATTTGAGTATTGATATCATTAACAATCATGACATTCTAGATCCTCGAAAGTAGGGACACATTGACAGCATTACATAATTAAAATAATTTATTGGACATTTCATTATTTCGGATAAATTCCTCCCATGATAAATATTGTATGACATCATGTTTGGATCCAGAACAAAATTGGACTCAAAGGAATTGTCAAAAAAAATAAGAATTCAAGGGAAAGATTAGCATAAAGGTTGGAAACAGGGAAGAGCACCAGCACCTCTAAATGTCAAAAATGAACATGTTTAGGCACACAACCCATGTGTATTCAACACTGGCTTTCTGTCAATGCATATTTAAATGTGTGTGTGCAGATGCAGAGTGAGGAGGGGACAGAGTGGCTGCTGGAGCTGCTGACAGACGTGCAGCTGCAGCAGTACTTCCTGCGGATCCGTGATGAGCTCAACGTCACACGAATCTCCCACTTCGACTATGTCAAGAACGAAGACCTGGAGAAGATCGGCATGGGACGCCCCGGTACTTCCTATTATCACCTGTTCCCAGACGCAACAGAAGTCTTTAGAGGGAAAAACATTCTCAATCTGAAATCTTTTTTTTGTGATTGTGTCGTTTTAGGTCAGCGGAGGCTTTGGGAGGCAGTCAAGAGGAGAAGAGCTCTCTATAAACGCAAGTCCTGGATCAGCAAGGTGCGGTACCACTGTCCTGCAAACACACACATAAAACCATGCTCATACACATGTTTGCTAGAAGTTGCAAGTTTCTCACAAATGTACTAAACGCTATTATTGCACACACACAGTCTGGGACTTTGGAACATTTAATGTCTATCTCTTAAAGCTGTATGTCCTAGCTGCAGCTTAATGACAAATAGATTAGTTACTACATTGTAGATAGATTTCTTGTATTAGATAACTGATTTTCAAGGCTGAAATAATGCTCACATGCAGGATGACTGTGTACATCTGAAGTGACTACAATTACTATTGGTTGCTTTTTTGACATTTTAAGTTTTACTGGAACATGTAATTCCTTGGATTGGTGTCGATGCATAATTAAAGCAAATCAAAAATCTTTCTCTGTATGAGACATACATACAATTAAACCCCTCATTGGTTTCTTCTTCTGTGCTTGTAGGTGTTCCCTGTTAAACGACCTGACACGGACCCCCAGCAACCCCTCCCTCAGGGGGCATCGTCCAGTTCGGCTTCATCCAATAGTGAGCCAGCAGCCTCGCTCACCTGCCTGATCAGAGAGTCGGAGCTGCAGCTGTTTGAGCGGCTGGGAGACGGCACGTTTGGGGTGGTGCGGAGAGGAGAGTGGACTGGACCCAACGGCAGAGTGGTGAGACAGAAGAGTGTAAAAAGCAGGAGGAAGGAAAAGCATAACATGTTGTAGTGTGTGCAAAATGTATGACATTTAAGCTCATCTTGGCTGATTCTGGTTATCTTCTTCCCAGAGGTGGGAAGTAGTGGAGTACAAATACTTCATTATTGTACTTATGGTATCATTACTTTACTCCACAACTTATTTTTCTGACGACTTTTTACTTTTTTTACTTCCTACATTTTGAACACAAATACCTGTACATTACATTTTCAAAACTGGCTCGTTACTTTAGTTTTAATCTGCATTTAGTGGCAGGATCATTATTATTTAGAGTCATTGCGTGCCTATAGATTTGAACACAATCCATGTATCCATCATTTCCTGGTCTTCTCTAAAGAAGAGCGACCAATGAAAACGTTGTCATGTTGCCGTTGTTCAGCATGGAAACATTCATTAGCTAACAATGACATTATTGTTCTATTAATATAAAGGGAGGTCAGGTACTCTTTAAAACAGTTGGTAGTTATGGGTACTTTTTACTTGAGTAAATTTCGAAGCCCATACTTCTTTACTTTTACTTCAGTAAATAAGTTTAGTCAGTACTTCTACTTTTACCAGAGTATTTGTAAACACGAGTATCTGTACTTCTACTTGAATAAAGGATGTGTGTACTTTTGCCGTCTCTGCTTCTTCCACAAAACTGTCCCAAAGGCAACATTTTGAAATACAGCAGTTTATTCTCTTTGTTGTTCGGCTGACATTGTCTCTCCCTCTCTGTGTTTCTAGTTGTCAGTGGCAGTGAAGTGTCTGAAGGCCAGTGTGTTGGACTCTGATGGTCTGGACGATTTCATCAGAGAGGTGAACGCCATGCATTCACTGAGCCATCAGAACCTCATCCGGCTGTACGGCATCGTCCTTACGCAGCCCATGAAGATGGTAAAACACACACTCTTACTACTACTACAAAAATGCTGTTGAGTGTTTTATTTCCAAAATAATGTCTGTGCTTGTGTGCAGGTGGCTGAGCTGGCCCCTCTGGGTTCTCTGTTGGATCGCCTCAGGAAGCGTCAGGGTCACATCCTCATCTCCTCTCTGTGCAACTACGCTCTACAGGTCAGTTTAACACCAAAGAAAATGATAAACCCTCAATCTCATTGGGAATGTTACAGTGTCTAGAGATACATGTCAAATGCACTAAAATATTGTAGGACAACTTGTGTGTCTCTATTGTTATTTAAGGTCATGCAGCAAAAGTTGTGTTGAAAAACATCATTTGGATGAACACATAAAAACACAGAAAAACTCAAACGAGAGAAAAAGTTAAGAAAAAAAGTGCCGTCAGAAGTATTCTAATAACTAATACCACACTGCAGTTTAAGTCATGCATTCAAACACTTTACTTGAAATATGTAACTATTAGCAGACATTTTAATCAAAATTAAAAGTAGTCATAATATATTTTCTTTTATTGTTTAACTATAATTTATGATAAAGATATTCTAGGTTGTGCTGATATATGAACTTATTTGTATACTGTTTTATATCTCCAGCAGTGCAAACAATATAAGATCATAGTACTGTATGTTAGTTGTGTGTTTGTAACCTGTATGTTTGTAACCTGAACAGAGAGTACAATATTTCCCTCAGAGATGCAGTCAGGTAGAATAATAAAGATAAATGAAATGGAAATACCCAAGTGTAATAAAATCACTTCAAATGTTTACGTATGATAGTACGTTAGTTACATTCCACCAGTGTCTCTTTGTGTCTGTGTGGATGTTAGGTGGCGTGCGGCATGGCCTACCTGGAGCAGAGACGGTTCCTCCACAGAGACCTGGCCGCCCGCAACGTTCTGCTGTCCACCAATGAAATCGTAAAGATTGGTGACTTTGGCCTGATGAGAGCTCTGCCAACACACACTGACCATTACATCATGGAGGAGGGCCACAAAATCCCTTTCCCATGGTGAGAAGAGCGTCCCGATCGCACTTCATTATTTGTCGTTATGTATTTTTTATATCCAGGCTTAAGTGATTGAAAGATTTTATGGGGTTTTATCCATAGTTTTCTTTCTCTCTTACATTTTCTGTGTCTGTGTTATTCTATATGTTTCCTTGTCTCTCTCTAGGTGTGCTCCAGAGTCTCTGAAGTCTCGTAGTTTCTCTCATTCGTCTGATACCTGGATGTTTGGGGTCACTCTGTGGGAGATGTTCACCCATGGACAGGAGCCGTGGCTGGGCCTTAATGGGAGCCAGGTGCTCACATAACTTAAAATGTTGGATACAAAACTATTTTTGCATGTGCTGTTTCCGAAAAAGCTTAACCCCAAAAAACTACGTTAGCTTCTTGCAGTTTCTAAAATTGCCCACACAATAAAGATACTATAGCCTTTTAATGATGTGTCTGCTTGCAGATTCTTCACAAGGTGGACGTGAATGCTGAGAGGCTCTGTAAACCAGATGACTGTCCTCAGGACATTTACAATGTAATGCTGCAGTGCTGGAGCCCCAAACCTGAGGACAGACCCACCTTCATCGCCCTCAGAGACTTCCTGCTGGAGGTAATACAGGATTTATTTTGTCAAAATCAGATTTTCAAGCCCTTTGCACCACCTGATAATGTAAACCATAAGAGAGGAAACTCGTACATGGTATTGCAACTGATCTTAGGTGCATTCAGAAAGGTGGTTAAATGTGCAAACTAAGCTTAGAGGGAGATTATTACTCAGATCCTTAAAAATACGTAAAATGCTCTGTTACTTGTAAAGGAACAGAGCATTTTTAAGCAAGAAGTACTTTAGGTTTAAAAAGTACCTTTTTGAATGAACAGAATGGCACTGTCATTGTAATGCTTCTATCTGTATAATACCTTATATTATCCTATTCTTATTACCATAACATGTATCTGTGTGGTTCATAATCTGTTGTGTATATCCTCTACAAAAATATTTTCAATACATCTTAATAATATAATCAATTATCATTTATATTTATGTTGGAGCTATTATTAATTAAAAAATCTTATATTACTATTTGGCAAATTATCTCTAAACAACATATCATTCAAAGATTCCTCTAAATTGTTTCTGTTATAAATTAATGAATAACTAAATAAGTACATATACATTGAGAGGAGTAAAATGTACAATATTTCTCTCTAAAATGTGTAGTGGTAGAAGTTTAAAGTAGCTCAAAATAAACTCAGTCTTTTTTTTGAAAAATGCAAACATTTTATTTGTAAGTGAAAGCCTAAACCAGCTCGCTTTACCAGAACACATACATAGGCTCTTCAGCTATTAAGCATGTCCTACCACTTGTATTATTTGTTGTGGTTTGCAGATGAGAGGTTGGCTTAGTAGCTGACATTATTATACTAAATTACTTGAATCTATTTACACCACATTACTTTTGACAGTACCTCTAATGAGTTGTATATATTTCAAATTAGAGAGTTGATTTGTCTAATCAGAATCAAGTTCATGGCCAGGTACAGTTACACATACAAGGACTTTTCTTTGGTATCTGGTGGTGCGAACATAAACAATCTAAGAAAATAAGTTGCAATAGAAGGCAAAAAACGAAAGGTATAAGGATAATAAAAAAACAAGTATTTTTAAGAAACAATTTAGCATAAAAAAAAGAATATTAAAGACAAGTATTTACACCAAATTTAAATATACAAAGAACATTAAAAGCTTAAAGAATGTTATTTCATCTCATATTTCCACTAAATGTGTTTCTTTAGCTCCAAAAGTAGTTGGAAACCAAAGTGATGCAGCGGACAAATAAAGGACAATAGAAGAAAAGCAAGTGGAAACAAATAAATCACCATTTAAAAGGAATGACAGGACATGTTTGTATCTGGTGATCCTGCTGATGACAGTAATACATCATCAGACTTTTGTAGCTCTTTCTCCTCTAACTGTAAGTGTGTTCCGCAGACAATGCCCACAGATATGAAAGCGCTCCAGGACTTTGAGGAGGAAGACAAGCTCCAAATTAAAATGAACGATGTCATCACCATGATAGAGGGAAGGTCAGTGTGTTATAATTCACATGGCTGTACCTTCAAGAATGTCATTTAATTCTCATTAGCAGATCAGTATTTTAACATAATGACTGGTTTGGGAATGCTTATGTGTGTCAGTGCGTATTGGAATGAAGGTTATTACTCCAAGTCTACAAATGCGTCTTTTGTTGATATTGAATTCCTTGCTTTATTAAGCATTTATGTAATGCTGCGCAGTTAATGGCTCATTTTATAAAATACACTGTGTGGGTATTGATGCCCAAATCAAACCCCACAGCTAAACAATTATTATTGATTTGCCGTCATTTACATTCATGTGACTTAGACAATCTGCTCCACTCAGGAAAGTCCCATTCTTTTTGAATGACATTGCATGTGAGGACTCAGATTCCAGTCATGTGGTAAACAGAAAAGACCTCCTTATTATGTCCTTATATGTGTTTTCAGGGCAGAGCATTACTGGTGGAGAGGTCAGAACAGGGGCACGCTGCGTATCGGTCAGTTTCCTCGTCACGTGGTGACATCAGTCGCCGGTACGTCCGTCCACGACATCAGCAAACCGCTCAAACACTCCTTCATCCACACGGGGCACGGAGACACGGACCCTCACAGGAGCTGGGGACATGCAGACCGCATAGACAGGTTAATAATACACACATATTAACTTAAGTTGCATCCACACAAGATATGAAATAATACAATCAATTAATAGATGAATGGTTTTATTTATGGTTCAACACTAGTAGAAGAACAATCTGGTTGTATAAATGTTTCAAAGGCTTGAATGGCAATATTTTGCGAGAAAAACGTAATAAAAATTGTTGTTATATTAAATAGCATATTGTGTAAAAGTCACCAATGGTTTCTTTGTTATTCCTTTATTCATCATTTTACCCTCCTCAACCTATATTGAACTACTCATCTAGATCATGAAAACCATTTTGAATTGATAGAGTGGACAATGTTGAACTACAAACAGTTATCGCTAAATGCTAAGCTCGAACCATGTGTATGTGATTCTGTAGAACTGCTATCATTGCCGTCTCCACTGGAGTGCAGCATTGCGTCAGTTTACCAACAGATGATGTACTTGTTAAGCTTTTATAGGAACATGCTTGATATTCAGAACAACTCACATCGGCTGCAATAATAGACAAATAAAAAAACTCAAGCATTTTTACTGCCAGCAAAGTGTATCCACGAAAAAAGTACTTATTGGCTATAGCAAACATAAAGGACAGCTGAAAAGAAATAACATGCTCAGTTAAAAATGTTTGTCTTATAAACTAATATTGAATTCATTTGCAGCCACATGTTTATTCCATTAAATCTGATTGACGTCTCTTCTCTCTTTCAGTCTGTATTTGGGGAACCCCATGGACCCTCCTGACGTCCTTGGAATGGACTCGGGCATCGCAAGGCCGACCAAACTCCCCAACCGTGCAAAGAGTACATTTATCCAAACCTTTTTAACATATATTTAGTGGCACGTTAAGTACACATACTCAAGTACATTTAATCAAGTGCTGTGCTTTACTATGCATTAGATGTGGTATATTCAATGTTGTATGCAACTCTATTTATTTATATTATTTAAGAAAAATCCATGTATGTCCACATTTGGTCACTTAAGGCCATTAAGTGTATCTATATAGGTTTGAGAAACATCTCCTACATCTAATTATTAAAGTGTATTTTGGATAATCCTTAAAATATATTGTCAAAAAGCGCATGAAACGTTGGCTTGGAAGATATACATGGATATCACACAAAAGTGACGTGACAAACATGTGATTATACTATAGAATATGATGCAGTGATACAGAGGTACAAAGAGTAAATGAAATGCAAGAAACACATTAATGCATCAGTAATGTTACTCCTCAATGTTACTTTTGATACTTTTTGGAGGTTTTGAGCATTAACTGGACTTTTACTAAGTGTTTTCTAACAGTATTTGTACATGTACTCCTTATAGCTTACAATGGTCCTACTGAACAAATATTACCTCATAATTCTTATTCATTTTAAGGCACTATGTGAATATACACTAATATCTAAAACTCTCTTTATCAGAGCAACCTCCTCCTCGTCCGCCTCAACCTGCTGTCCTGCTGAAGAGTAAGTGTTCCTCAGCAACTGTTTACAGTCAAACATTTTTCATTTAAATACATCCTTGTGTTTCCTGACTGGTGCTTGAATGTGCATCCAGAGCCATTCTACGACTCTGTGATCGACGATTACGATGACGAAGAAGACACCAGCACTTCTTCTGGCCTGAGGAAGCTCGGAGTGTCCCTGGGGCTCAAGCTGAGACCGTGGGAGGGGTCCGGTGTGCGCTCGGCCAAAAGTGAAGTGTCGCTCATTGATTTCACTGATGACAGCTTCAGCTCCACCACGCCCTCGCCACTTGCTGATATGCGGCAGCCGGATGAGGACACCCTCAAGGTACTGTCTGTTAGTGAATGAAAGTAGTTAGGATGTGAAATATTTATATGTGATTCATTTTAAACCATAACAGTTTTCTAGCTTCTGGGTTTACTTCCAGTATTCAGCTAATTTAATATTGTGTTTTGCCCCCCTGGCCCCGCCCTCAAGAACCCACTCGGCCCATAGACTTAACAATGTGACGTAACAAATGTTTGAATCCCTTTTTATGGTTCAAGAAAGGTTCTACAATTATAAAACCTAAAAACTGAAGACTCATAGTTAGCAGGCGGATTACATATTCTTCATTTATGTTATTTTTTACGCCAGGTGATACATTACAGTATGCTAGTAAGATGCTAAAAGTCTGCAAGTTTGGATCTTAACACTTTTGACTTTGTTATTATGTTAACGTGTAATCTTGTAATTGAGTTATTATATTTAATGCTATAGCATATTGCAATCCTCAAATCGACGGACCTGTATAGATGCAGTTTGGATAATTTACCTTCAATTGAACCTTGGTTCAAGTCTTTAATGCCAAGCCTGCATTGTGTCTTCAAAAAAGATTTGGCATTTAATGGAACACAAATCAGAACGAAGTTCCTTGCAGTCTAAGTCGCTTAGAAACTTACACAGCCATTATGAACTTCACGGTTTCCTGTCAACAGTTTTAAAGATGTCTCTTTTAGATTAGTCATCCAAGTGAAACATTTTTCACTGTAAAGTCAAGAGTGGTCACTGTGCAAAATAGAATGAACGCAGAGCAGTGGTGCTTTGTCCAGATTTCATAACAGTATCCATGCTTCCTACCTCCTACTGCTGGCGTCCTTTCACAGAATCGAAGGTTGATGGAAAAGAATGATTTGAATTTTCTAAAGCAGCACATACAGTACTTTTTCACATGTTTCCACAACTGCAATTATAGGACGTGGAGAGGTTTTTTATATTTTACACACATAATTTCCCCTCTGATCTCGTGTATCCACTACCTTTATTCCCTTTGGTTTCCAGTCCCACGCCATCCCACACAGAAAGCCATTGTTCTCCAGCAGTACAGGATCTTAAAGTTTTGTCAAACACCATAGACCTTCTCACACTATGTGATCACAGTTTTGTGTTCTCTAAAGGATGTGTTCCAGCTTTTGACTAAGAAAAGTCTTGAATAAACTTTTGTCCTTGAGCCGAAGGCAGATACAGTGAAACAGATTTGCACTCATTGATTGGTTATGTGCACATTCGTGATTTAGTGGCTAGGGCTTCACAGTCATATTTCCGCTTAACTTTTAAGCATTTTTCCATCATCTCAACGAGTTTGGTTGTTCATACTTTTTTGCTACATAAATATGTCACATATGTAATGTGCAGATTTTTTGTTGTAAATCTGAAACTTCTACAGCCATTGCTTCTTCCAGTCCTGCCCAGTTCTTTGGATGAGCTACTGTATGATGTTTAAACCATACAAGTTCTAGGTAGATGACAAATGTGGTTCGCCAAGGTTAATTCAACAAAAATACTAGATTGTTATTTTTCTCGACATACAGTATGAAGCTGGCCACAACATACTATTGAGTCATTCTCTGTTCCAAGGTTGGCTTTTATAATGTATAACTTTCCCGGGCCTAGTTGGTTTATGAGAGTCTTTGGCACTGTCCATGACATTTTTCTCAGATTCTGCAATGTCCCTCCTTCTCATACAGGACACTCCGTCCATCTTGGACTGGCCTCTCCCTCAACCATCTTATGACGAGGTGACTACCGAGCTCGAGGACCAATCAGAGGACCAGGAGGTGCGGTCTATTAACAAGGGATTCACTGAGGAGACCACGCCCACCGCCAGCATCAGTATGGTTGGCCGGAGCGAGTCGCAGTCAGCTGACCTCTTCCAAGAGTTACAGAGAGAGGTAGAGAAAGTAATGGACACATTGTTTCAGTTTTTGTGGACACAAACAGACACATGCTAATCTGTTTTTTGTGGGTGTAGGTGATGGTGAAGCTTCAGGTTCCCATGTCAACGGGCCGCTCTCTCCCCTCCTCCCCGCTCCCGATGACCCTGGCTCCTCCGAGCACCCACCGACAGATCTACCTGCCCCCTCCGTCCCCCACCTACGCCCCCTCCTGCCTGGGTGACCGTCCCGTGCTGCCCCCTCGCAGCCCCGTCCCCCCGTTGCGTCCGTCCAAGCGCATCCCCTCTACCCACACCCCCCACCCCCAGGCGCGCTCCAGCTCCATCTCCATGGGCGACGTGGAAGACAGACCTCCTCAGATCCCACCCAGAGACCACGCCTTCTCTCAGCCAGGCTCCCGCTCCTCCTCTCCACTCCCCCTGGTGCCCCCGCTGTCCTCCTACCCCATGGCCCTGCCCCCTCCCCCTATCTCAAGCTCCCCTCGCAGGGCATCAGGACTCCTGGGACCCCTTCTGTCCTCCAACTCCTCCCCGTCTCACTCCACATCACACTCCTCACGGCAGGCAGCCAGTGGTTCATCCTACTCATCCAGCTCCATACTGGATCCTCTTGCTTTTCGTGAGGGGCGTGGCATCTCCTCACTGATTGACAGCTCCCAGAGCTCTGCTCCGGCTCCGTTGCCAGAGCGACCAGCTTTTCTGGAAAGGTGTGTTGCTGATATCAAACACTGTCCAACTAGCTTGTTTAGACAATAAATGATCCTGGAACTAGCTCCATAAAAGCTATAATTGCTAATCTAGGGGGATTCGTTCTGAGTTCACTTGGCTGAATCTACAAGCTGATTTTGAGCTTTTCATCATATTCTGATCTTCATAGGCAGAATGCCAGTTAATCCATAATGTATGAAATAAACAATATATTTTTAAAATACATATTTATGGATTATAAACATGTGTATAAATTGTTAATATACAATAATAAACAAGCAGTTTTTTATTATATAAATTAAAGTGCAGATACAGTACAGTACTGTAACCATGCCTTTCAAAAAACGTATCTATAATAACAAAAAACTGTCACCATTTTGTGTTAGATATGGAGCAGCTAATATGGCGGCAGTCAAACCAATGATTCAACATCCCAGCGGAGCCAAACCAAACTCCTCCTACAACAACAACAATGGGCGAACTGCAGCTCCCAGCATGCTTCAGGAGCAGAGTGTCACACAGGTAAGAGAGAGGAAAATGAAATGTGCACATTTATTTGAAATGCCACATGCAGACAAATCAGTCAAATGAGTCACCCTCAACATGTTGGATTTAAAATTCCCTGATCCATATGAATCAATTAGTCAAGCGCATTGCTACTTTGGCTTTAAAACGCTTTTGACTTAGTAACTCCTTTTGACCAACTTCACTGATTTGTAAATATTAAACCGATTTATGAACTCCTTATTATTCAAATACAGCTGTGTGAGACTACATAACATCTGCCCTAATGTTTTGAAAAGTCCCTTTTGTAGACATATTTTAAAACCTTTCTGTAAAAAATGAGCTTTTAGGCATGACCTTCTTCATTCTAACACTGCAGGACCCCCCTTTTGTCCATGAACATTGAACTGACTTAAAAACGGCACAGGCATAATTTCATTACAGACTGTGAGTCCATCCCTTATTGATACCAACATCTCATTAACACTTGCTCTTAGTGTTGTAATTAATCATAGAACTAGTTACATCACCACACAAATAATTAAACCTAAGAGACCTGCCAGCTATCTGATATACATAAAACCCTTTAGGCTTCAACCCACCACTCTGACTTTTCCCTTCTTCTTTAAATATGGCCTCAATAAAAATTAGACCATTAGCTAAAATACTTTCATCATAAATGGTTTGATTACCTCACATGAAGTGGATCGAACCCTAATAACACAGTCACAGCCATGCTTGATGTTGTAATCTCACTGTACCTTGCCCCAAGTGGAAACTCAATTGAAATGTAGACCACATAAGTCCTAACAGGAATTCTGATAATGTGAGGAAAGCAGGTCATCATTGACTTGTCTCAGACAACTTCACATCTGGCATAGGAGTTATTGCAGAGTTATGTGTTTCCTCTTTGTAGAATCATGTTACCTTTCTGAAAAGGAGTTCAGAAGGAGGCATTAACCCATTCACTATCTATTCTTTAAATATCTACCACTACCTGTGGTTTTTTCTTTAAACTTTAATCCTCCATTCATTATAACTTCATCGTGCGGTATGGAGTCTACTGCTCAGAAAATAGAGCACATCGTCCATTACTGGATCAGAAGTTCCACCCCTGGCTCCTCAAGTCCACAAGTCCAAGGCTGCGGACAAATTTTCAGTTTAGCTTAGGAACCTTCCTAACGGAGTGAAATGACCCGGAAGTACCTCAGTGGGAGCCATGATAAGAGCCGTTCAAATTCTCTAGATGATAGGAAAGGAGGTTTGAAACTTCCTTTATAACCTCCTTTAGCTTAGGAAACACTGGATCTTACTTTACGAAAGGAAAAGAGAACATGCTGTCACACAATACCACGGTGAATGTTGAACTTCTTTTTCCTTTCGTAAAGGAAGGTCAACATTTACTGTGACAAAACATTCGGAAACAACCGATTATGACCGAGAAATTAGTATCATGAAAGTTAAGGTGCTTATTAAGCATTTTAAAATGTGTGTGGTAAGTTGCCAAAGCGCTTTGTTTTAAACGTTCATCACTATAATAATCAAAAGGAGAAATATGAACGTTAGTTTTCACTGAAATGATAAAATAAAGTCAAAATTTCACAGTGTTCACTGAGCTGTGTGGGGTTTCTTAAACTTTTAAAAACATGTTTAATGGTGATATACACAGTGATAGGTTAAGGACTAACACGTTTATAATAATTACATTTGTATTTATTTTAAGATCTTTTCATACAATCATACGTATTGGGATCATTTGTATTTATGTGGCCCGGAGGGAGAGGGTAACAAGCATAAGTTTAACTTTTCTTTTTTATTTAAATTCCAACCTCGATTATGATGATTATGTTTCTCTTTTGTCCACGTTCATAAAGCATAAAACAACAGCATAAGAGCACGGTTCAAAGTATCTAGATGGGTTTACAGTAGTCCGCTGTTCTTATTATACATCCATGTAGTCTGCTGTATAGAAAACTCTAGTTTCCCGACAGCAGACGCACATTTGTGACGTCCGATGGCGCATTATAAATATGTCCGATAGTGTAAGTGTAGTCGGATTCTCAAAGCACCGCAGTCTCTTCTCCTAAGTCCTTTTGAATTCTCCTATCCACTATCCCTTAACCCTGTGACGTTTCAAACAGAGGTCAAGGAATAATGGATAGGAATAGACGATAGGAGCAGATCTTTTGACCATTCGACTGCAACACCTGTGTCATTGGGCCCTAAAACGTTCCAGAAGACTTGGCCATCAGTGTCAGAGTGTATGTGAATAAATAATAGATATTAGATTATGAGCAGTTTGGCACCTTGTACAGAAGACCTTTCATCAGTGTGTGAATGGGTAAATGTGGTGTAGCTTACAAAGAAAAAGGCTTTGGTAAAATGGTCTGATGACTATAAGGTCCGTTATTGACAGGTCCAAGGAGCAGTACACGGTGTCACGCTGGAAGAGTGTCAGGCAGCTCTGCAAAGTCACAACTGGAGCACCCCCCATGCAGTAAACGTTTTAAAGGTACACTTGTGTTTTTAAAATACTTTGTTAACCTTGAAAGCTAAACCCCACCTGTAGAGTAGATGTTGTCACCAGGTACCCTAAAACGTAGTAATAAAATGTGGTGCAAAGCTAACAATTACATTTGCAATACATTTGTGAATCTTTATGTTGGCGTTTAATAATATTGACACTGATCTGACTCCATAAATCTAAGCAAATGTGACCGACAGTCATTTAACTCACGAACCCATCTGACTCAGCGTGAGTTACACAACAGTTAGGTAAAATGAACATACATTAAAGGACAAGGACATACATGATAGGAGGATGAATGGAACTGTATAAGAACTTCTGTTAACTCTCCTTTCTTTCTATGCTGAGAGAGAATGAGAATCATAGGACTGAAATGCATATATCACAGTGTGAATCAGAGACATCATTCAATGCTCAAACAATAGCAGTCAATACCAAACAACTTGTCTACCTGCCTGCCTACATTTCATGTTCTTTCTGTATGTATTGAAGGTGGAGCAGCTGTTTCGTCTTGGCCTGAGGTCGAGATCTGAGTGTGAGGAACTTCTGCAGCGCTGCCAGTGGAACCTGGAACAGGCCAGCACGCTCATGCTGGACACATACGGACCACATCGTCACAAGTAAGTATGTGTGTAGTAGCTGTTTTATTCCCCTAATATGTACACTGACCAGCCGCTTTATTAGCTACACCTTGCTATGATCTTTAACCAGTTTGGCCATTCTCCTCTGACCTCTGGCATCAACAAGGCATTTTCGCCCAGAGAACTGTCGCTCACTGTTATATATTTTCTCTTTCTCTGACCTTTCTCTCTTATTATGCTGGTTAATGGGTAAATAATCGCAATATTGTTTTTAGTCGTTTCATACTGCATTCTCAATTACGTTTAGCCAGAAACGTATTTTCTCCGCAACAAGTCATACGACCAAATAGGTAGATTGTTCAAGCAGCTTATTACGACGTATGATCATCTTTTAAAGTTTTCGACCTCTAGTGCTCCCGTTGATTGCAAATGCTCCGGTGGGTCGTATATTCACAAATAACCCTCTCTGGAAAATCCTGAATTGTAGGATAGTTTGGCCATTAAAATGCTTTTTGATTCGATCTCTAGCGAGAAGTGTATATTGTTCTTTTAAAATCTACGTCCAGCGGATGTGTAGGAGCTAGGGATGTAACGATATATCGAATATCGCGATATCGCGGTAAATAGATTTCTCAATACCGTCGTGAGACTGAAAAAATATACCGCCATTTTTTAATAAAAAAAAACAAAAAAACTTTTATTTAACCAGATGGTCCCATTGAGATCATCGATCTCTTTTTCAAGGGAGACCTGTCCAACATGGCAACAAGTAGGTTACAACATGAACACAAAACAACAGATAACACGAAAGGACATCATATTTACAGGGCTATATGTACATACCTAGAGACATTGACAAGTACCAACAGTATATTTATATCTCGCCCTGTCAATAAGCCTCACCTTCTTAGCAAAAACTGTATTGTTTTTGAAGTGGTGGAGAAACAATGCACAGTTTGACCGACTGCTGTCACCCATGGCCAAAGCATATCTCTCTGTCCCAGCAACATCAGTAGCAAGCAAGAGAGTTTTTTCCACAAACGCCCAAACATCCCAGCTTCTACCTGGAAATGTGGACATGCTCATATTCCTAAAAGATAACCTTGATGATGCTGAGTGAGTGAGTTATTGAGTTAGAGTTGAGTTACTTGAAAAACTAAAGTGAAACTTGATTTATTCTATTGCAGGGTCTGATTATTATATTGTTGANCATTACTGTGGTTTGTTCAAATCCACCTATCTTTGTCAAAATTGTACCAAGTTTGGTCAGTGATGGTTGCTAATATCTAATGCTCAATATTGTTTGTACTCCAACAACACTTGAGGAAAATATTTGTCTCACTGAAGGATGCTAAATGCCTGTCACTTACTGGAAATGTTGGGTGCTGAACAAGCAGCATTCAGCATCAGTTAACCTTTTTTCAGGATTTTCAACCCTGCACATATGACTCCCTCTCTGTCTTTATGTCTCACAGGAAGTGACAACAGGAGGACAAACTGAGCGCTAATCACCCACTGACCGGCTCAGATGACTCACCATTCCAAGCATTTGAGACATAGTGTTGCTTTTTAATCAATGGAGGTACATAAAGCCGTATATGTGCCTCACTTATTGTACTGTGAATACCTGCTATTACCTGTGTCATACACACGCATGCTCATTATTTGCTAACGGAGCAGCTTGTTGAATGAACTTTACTTGAACCATTGCTATCTATGCTTTTTGTTATTACTGTACCTGAATAATGAACGGTTGTGTTTTTTCTGCTAGCTACTGCAAACTTCTACTACGTGTGTCTGCTGTGAATGAGTGAGTGTTTGCATTACATGCACACAGACACTGTATATGGCCATGCTTTCTGCTGTTAATAAAGCGATATAAAATCAGGGAACTGTTAGCTACTGATATGGTTGTAGGTTTTGTATGTAAAGTCCTTATAAGATACTGTATTAAGTATTGCACTTTATTAAGTGTTTCACACTAGCTGAAGACACAATAACTGCTGGTCAGACTAAGATATATCTTGTTTGTGAAGTGAATAAAATACGGATATGGACTATTAGCATATCAGGAATTATTATTGTATCATTTGAGTTGTTTTTAGAATCTTAGCTGGAACCCTACTATAGGCAATGCAATTCATGAATCAGAAATGTGAAGCTACCATCTCATTATGAACAAGTAAGATATTTAATCATTTTAAAATTGATGTTTAGTATTTCTTCCTATGAAAATTAATGCTGCATGATAATCATAAACACTTGCTGAAACATTTAATTCAATTCAACTGAATAAGTAGGCAACTGCTACTGTATGTATGAGTGTGTACTTGTGTGTCTAGTGTGTGTGTATGTGTGTGTCTGCGCAGATATTGATCATAAATATGATCACTTACAAATTATACGGAACAAAAAACAGATAGGAATGGATAACACATGTTCCATTATTACAGCTTTGCATGTCAGATGCTATAAGTTACAGCTGGCTTTCTTCTTCAGACCAAATTAGGACAGTAAAAGTAGAAATGCCAAATACATTATGGCAAAAATGTTAAAAAACGCTTCTGTTTTTGTGTTTGGGTCTGTGTGTGTCAGACATCCTGCCAGCTATTGCAGTGTTTTGGATTTATGTGATGCTGACAGCAATATGTTGTAACATTCGAGCAGCTTATTAATGAAATTACAAGTATGGCCTCCAACATTTTATAATAAAATGAAATGCGAGTTTTCAAATGTGTTTGTGTTCTTCGTTTATTTCCTTAATGTCATAAACAAACTGCTAAATTTAAGGAATCAGATTGGATTTTTATTTTATTTTTTATTATAAGGCAGCTTGATGTGCTTTTTTTCATTTGATCGTTTATTGGCAGGGGCAATGCACAGTGATTAACACTTAAAACATAAAAAATGTATCAAGCGTAACAGTGCCAGATTTAGTTTTGAGCTAACTTCCAAACGCAGTCCCTCACATAAAACATTGAAGAAGTTTACAAACATAGCAAAAACAAAATACATGATATGCAAAAAGTGCAAAAGAGCAAGAGCAGCATATACAAGTATTTACCACATGGCAGTGCAATATCTACGACATATAAAGTGCAAGAGAAGATAAAAGAGCTACATAAAGCTACATGAGACTGTAAACTGTTGACTATAGAAATGTATGTAGTATGTAGAACTATACAAAGGTAGAAAGTGCAGATACAGTGTTGTTACTGTAACTCCCCGTTTATAATGAAGGTATACGAGAACGCAAATGGTGAAACCCGCAGAAACATTATTCAACCTGAGCAAATGTGCCTTTTTTTAAGGGGGTTCAAACAAGACAGGAGCTATGGTATGATATGCGAATAAATTTCATTGCCATACTCACAGGGGTCCTTTGACCTTTCACCGTAAGTTATCCGAATGAAAATTAAACTATGGATGCTCACAAATCTACAATTTACAGGCATGCCCAATGTATCTCTTGGGGCAAAGAACCGTGCAGTGAATTGCATGCAGTATAAATGTTCCCATACTTTAGGTTGATGTTAATATTTTTGGAAGCTGGACCCGTTGTGACCTCTAGAATAATCACAACCTCAAAGAACCAAAAACCAAGACCTACAGTCATTCAGACGATGTATGGGCTTCATAGGTATACTGATGATAGGGGATCTACATAAGGTAGCCATAATAACCAGACATACATACAAAAACATGACATGGAACAGTCACGATGACGATGGTTTGGAAGTCTTTTTCTCACCCTACAAGGGAGGTAAACTAATCTTCTAACTCCTATTCAGATAAATAAAATAAACAGTCATACATTTATATGTGTGTTGCTATCTGAAGTATTGTGCGTGTGATTTGTTGTTATGTAAGCAGTGATTTTCCTTCAATGTTTATATTTTCTGAAAGGAGATTGCCACTGTGTCAGTGGTTTGATAGACCCTTTAAGAAAGGTATAGTGTTTGATTTGTAAATAGTTGAAGAAGAAATTGGGAGCTTTAGCCGGTCTTGAGATAGTTATTTTTCTAGGAAGGATAGTTAGATTTTGATTTGGTACTGTGATAGGCATCATTAAAACAAGTGGGGTGAGTAGCCTATTTATTTTGACAGTTGCAATTTTTCCAACAAGTAAGAGAGGTATATTCATCTATTACCTAAGATAAATGTCTTCTGTCAAGTAAAAATAACGTTGTCAGCCTGACATGTTTGAGAGCAGAGTGAAAATAATAATACATTTTCTGCAGAATCCTTCTGAAAGTTGGAGTATAGTAGACATGTTTTTCCATTTATTTTGATCATTCTAGAGCAGGGGTTTTCAAAGTGTGGGTAGGTGAGCCTCCCCCTCAGAGAACATAAGAACAGCCGCGCCCCCCCTCCCAATTATTATTGCTGTTATTATTATTATTATTATTATTATTATTGTTGTTGTTGCTATAATGCAGGGTATTCAATTGCATTTCAAAGAGGTCCAGTAAGAGAAAATGTAATTAAATGCTCTGTTTTCGCTGTCTACCTTCCGCCATTTGAAATTACTCCGACTGTTTCTCTCCTCTTGTCTCGTCTCTGTGTGTGTGTGTTTGAATCTATCGTGCTGACTGCACCGATTTGATTGGCTGAGTAGCGTCACCTCCTTAAAACATTAAACAATAACTTTTTTAAACCTTTTTATTTTTATGTTTTAAACATATTGTATAAAACTCCCCCACTACTTGGACTATTCCTTGCACCCCTCTAGAATAAGCCCGAATGGTCAAAACCATATTGCATCAGTAACGTGCACTTGTTATTATAACAAGATCGCAAGGACACTGGTAGCGATCGGAAAATTGAGTGTTGTTCAGTTTGTGTGTTGTGGAACATGCGTGTCCGTGCATGAAAATATACCACACACCCAATTACAATTGCATGTTCAATTCACTACCCTGGAAGTTAATACAGTTGTTAAAATTGGAACAGACTGTGGACAGCCGTTCTTCCTTGCATGTCAGTCGACGACACCTTCTTACAGAGGACAGGCACATCTAGCTGCAGCACGACCCTTAGGCTATATTTCCGCCGTGTTCTCAAGACATATTTTTTTTAACATTTTCAACATACCAAAAAATGCTCGTAACC
>NW_011342444.1:23572-50028 GCF_000735185.1 Notothenia coriiceps | reverse complement strand
CATCTAGTTGCAGCACGACCCGTATATTTCCGCACGCCGTGTTCTCAAGACATATTTTTTTTAACATTTTCAACATGGTGGATAAATCCTTATATACTCCCGGCAACACACTGAACGTCAACTTTGCCTCCTTATTACACTCACCCCTACTTTAGTGGGGACAATGAGTCTGCGTCTTTGATGCACACAGGAATAAACGCAGATCATACTCTGGCTGCAGCCTTTACCGGTAGGCTACTTGCTTTTGATCAAAGTCAATGCGGAAAACCTGCACTCACACAGGTAGGTGGTGGAGGTGAAGGGAATGAGCACTTTTACAGCCTTTTTGGCGAGGTGGGGGAACTCGGTCTCCACAGACAGCCACAAGTGGGCAAGTGTCACTTTACTCGTCTTTTTCTCGTCCTTTTGTATCTCACGCTGCGCTTCCCCTGAAGCTCTCTGGCGCCCCCCAGGGGAGGCGCGCCTCACACTTTGAAAACCGCTGTTCTAGAGAATTTGAAGCTTCTGGTAAGTAGTGCATCGAGGCAAACCTTAGGTTGTTGTGAACGGCTTCATTGGCATTGTTATTAAGCAAAGCTAAGTGGTTCTATAAAGACAACACATAATGAAGGAGAGTGGGCATGTTTCCTTGGTGTCTCAGTACAGTTTGACACATTGATGATGACAAATCTTAGCTTTTATTATGCAGCAAGGCAACAGTTGTATACTCAAATCTGAACACCATTTAAATGCATCCACTTTTCAGCTTAATACTTGCATCTCTTTTCACTTGTTGACTTTTGCAATGTTGATGTATATGTGTGGCAGGGCAGCAGGTAAGTACATTTAAGACGTTATATATTATTACAAAAATAATGTTTGCGCCCCAGTCCTCTCTAACACAGCAGTGAGTGTAACTAGCCCCCCCCCAATGACCAACACTAAGCTCCAACTGAGAAGTTATGCAAAAAGATCCCAGGTCGTTCCTAAGAACACCATGCAAGTTAAAAGGAAATGGGCAAACAAAACAAAATCAAAACAGGAAAACACTAAAAGAGCAAATAGCAAATCATATTTCATAATCAAATTAGCAGCAGGTGAAAAGGAAAAATGTTAAAAACGAATCACCATGATGCATATAACATTGATTTAAATGTTGTGAACCTACTCACAACCACAGGTCTGATAATAAATGGAGGAGAATAAATGGATAAGCAGGAAAAAAGAACTGCCTCCCTGCACCCCCAAACATAGGGCCAAAGAAAAATAAATAAAGCTTTTTATAACAGGTGGTAATTAGGGGAATGGTTTGGCCTTTAGTTGCATTTATATTTAACAAATATATTTTTCTTTGAAAACTCACAGAGCATACATTGCCTCTCTTTTCCATTTCAGTGACTAATCCAGAAGTTACTAAACCCAGGAGTACTGTCATCACATCATATGACATGAACAGACAAATAATATTATAAACTCTCCTTTTCAACTAGCAATAACTATCAGCAACTGTTTAAAAAATGTATTGAAGTGGCCTTAAACACAGCACTAATTGATTTGATGTTAGGAGGTTAGTTAACATTGCTTTATGGAAAACTTTTAAAATAACATTTAATCTTTGGGAAAGGTTTGTATGGAGACATTATTGTTAAACCCCATGTTGAGTTGCAAGTCTTTTTAATTTGTTCAAGTCCTGTCTCAAGTCATTAAATGTGACTCCAGTTAGACTTGAATCATAAGACTTGAGTCCGCTCTTCTGATAGACACTCATTAATTCATGTGAAACTAATACTCTGCTATTGTAAAGTGTAACTAAAAAAAGTAGATGAGATGGTGTTAACTGTAATTCCTTATTTTCCACCGGAATGAAATCCCTCAGTTCAAGTATAAAAAGGCTACAGCTCTTTGAAACACTTTGAGCTGAATGACAGATTCAAACATTGCATTCCTTTCTCTCATGGAACTCTTGTCTATGCTTCCTCAGGGATCACGGCGACCTTTCCATTAGAGGACCTACAGGCCTCCATCACTCCCCACACACACTACTCTAAGTCAATCACTCACTCAAACACACCTTTTGCTTCCTAAATTGATTGCAGTTGCAGTACATTGTGTTCTGATTGCACGGTGTGATCCCTGGACAATTTTGGAAGCCCACTCTGCACTTATTGCTACAGCAGTAAGCACTCTGTCACTTCCACTGATGGTGCATGAGGCCAACACATACACCATACGCTCATACACATGCACCTTTTGTGTCTGACACAAACACCTATGGAGACTTGTGTAACTACGAAGTATCGCTACATTTCTTTCCTTCAAAATCGCTTTATATTATAGGTGTTATTTGTGCGTCCATGTTTGATTATATGTGTTTTTGTAATTGTTTGCTTATATGTTTAAAGCTTACAGGTCGTAACAGTCATAGGTTCTTGTCATGGGGACACAGATTAATGGTCCCCTATCCTGCAAAATGCACTTTTTGATGTCTTTTATACATAAATATGTCTCCCCGGTGTGTCAGTATACTCACAAAGTGTCAGAAAAAAAACCCCTCTCTCTTTCCTTCCGTACCCACATCTCTAAAAATGGGGGTACAACGGAGCTGATCCGGATTTGCTGCCAAAATGACGTAATATCGGAAATGTGGGCTGGCTTTACGCCTACGGCCCTATCAGAAACGTTGGTATCAGAAACAATGCGCGACGTGTTTTGGAAGTAATATGGTCTGTGTTTCCATGAGCAAGCATCGCCAACACTCAGAGCTAACGCTGTACTGAAGAGAGAATGTGTAAAAATCAGGATATAAAAAGGTACTCACCTTATGGTAAACCCGTCAGAGAAAAAGCATTTGAGCTCCATACTGTTTCAGAAATAATCCTTGATGTGGTTTGGAACATGATATGGCGTTTAATAACGGCAGCTTAGCTAAGTATCTCGGTAGAACTATCCAGCATGAGCTCTAGCCTTTTCTTTTTTTAAAGCTACAGACCCAGAATCAGCACATCTCTAACAGGGCTGAAATAAAGGGGTATGAGGCATGGCTAGAATGGGTGATCTGTTTGGTATTTTAAGCAAAACACTTCATAGACATGTTTTTATATATCTGAGACCGATAATATGTCCCTAAAAATAGTAGGAGACCTTTTAGCAGGGGGGTCTAGGTCCTCCCCTAGAAACAATTACTGCTTGAAACTCTTGATTTACTGCTTTCTTGTATATTTGCTTCACCAATTCACAGGAGAAATACATTTATTCATGTAAAAGAAAACTAATATTCAGGTGCCAGTAACAAATACAATTGAATATAATGCAGTAAGGCTTATTCTTTATTGCTCTTAATTTTGTATTCTTCCATACACTTTTCTCTATTAATCTCGTCTCTGTCAAGTCAACACCAAGGAAGGGATGATGGACTCTTCTACTAATTAACACCCTATAGAAACATTGACAAGGGAGAATCACCAAGCAACAGATGATGAAAATCAATAATCTTCTCTATTTGCAAAAAGGCTGGTTTTCAGTGTTGTTTGTGCTATTGTCATTTCAAATAAGTGCCTTACCCTTGTCTTGACCTATGAGATCACTATCTAGCATATGTGAATGCAATCTCAGATATCTACAGAAAAGTCCAGGAGCATGAATGTCTTCCTTTGAAAAGATGTAGGAGTATCATTGTGTGAATGCTGGAGCTGATTCAACAGTCCCTAGAGGTTTGATCCATTTAGCTAGACCCACAAAGCCTTTAGACTATCAGCAGGAGGCCAGGCATTCTGATTTTTGAACACTGATCACTAGGGACTCACCTCAAAAGGATGGTGAAGTCAATCCATACTATGGATTGACTAACTGGACAACGATAGCTCCACCTGTCTCTGTCCAAGCCTCCTGGAGTGCAACCACTCCACAAAAGCTCTTGTATTGTAAAGACTGTATTTCAGGAAAAAGTATTTTCATCGGTACACGTTGAGTTTTCAGTTTTTCATTATCTGGAGGTTATGGCACCAGAAAACAATACCTTTCTATCTTCTCTGGTCTTTCATTTTAGTGTATGCAAATGCTGTCTGCTTGATAAAAAAGATATGTCTTATTCAATGCTGCAACCTCATGGTTTCCCGGCTTGCCTTTGCAATATGTGGGTTAATAAATCAGCCTCCAAAATAACCTAATCCTTTTTGAAAATTGCTTTTTTCCCCTGTGACCTCCGTTAATTAAAGCAAATATGTGGTTTGAAGTGCGCCAATAACTAAGCTAAACTGAGTAAACTGAGTTGCTGAGCAATGGATCTCACATCCGCCGCTATCTGATTGAGAAATAGTGGTAAAAGGAAATTGAAATAGATTTGTATTTCTTTATATTTTTTTAATTCTGTCAATCAATTTAATTATGTAATAATAAAGATTAATCACAAGTTTATTAGCTTGTATTTGGGGGGCGATAAACCAAATACACATTTGGTGTTGTTGTTAAGAAATGCATGACAAACTGTTAAAAGCAATATACCTTGGTTAAATCCCATACATAATAATAATAATAACTTGAATTTATATAGCGCCTTTCATAACCTCAAGGTCGCTTTACAAAGAAACATACAAGGACAAGACATAAAACATAAAACAGGGGGGCAGAAATGGAAGTGTAAGTGGGGGGGAGATTGAGCTATTGTTGGAAGGCGATGTTGAACAGATGAGTTTTAAGGGTTGATGTGAAGATGTTGAGAGAAGGGGCGTTGCGGATTTCTGCAGGGAGGGAGTTCCAGAGGGTGGGGGCAGCGACACTGAAGGAACGGTCCCCGAAGGTGTGGAGGCGTGATGGTGGAATGGAGAGCAGGCCGGAGTCTGAGGATCGAAGGGTGCGGGACGGGATGTATGGGTGGAGGAGATCTGTGAGGTACTGAGGGGAGAGGGCATGGACGGATTTGTAGGTGAGGAGGAGGAGTTTGTAAGTGATGCAGGACTTGACCGGGAACCAGTGGAGGTTGAAGAGAGTGCGGGTGATGTGCTGCCAGGGCATGGTGCGTGTGAGAACCCTGGCAGCTGAGTTCTGTATATCCTGGAACCCGTCCAGGGTTTTGCTGGGAACCCCGGACAGGAGTCTGTTACAATAGTCCAGGCGTGAGGTATAAAACAATGTATCAGCTTCTCTGCAACAGAGTCGGAAAGTGATGGCCCCGGAGTCTTGATATATTTCTGAGGTTGAAGAAGGCTGATTTTGAAACGGACTTGATGTGGTTTTGGAAATGAGAGGGTTGAATCCAAGACAACTCCAAGGTTGCGGACCTGAGGGGATGGGGAGATGATGGAACCGTCGATGTTGAGGAGCAGATCTCCAACCTTCCCGAGCAGTGCCTTGGGGTCCACAAACATGAGCTCAGTTTTATCACTGTTTAGTTTGAGTATGTTGGTGGTCATCCAGGTTTTAATTTCGTGTAGGCTGTTGATTAGTGACTGAGGGGGGATATAATAGATGATGAATGGCAACTGCACTCAGGTGTGGTGAACATGAAAAATAAGGCCTTTTGCTGAAGCATGTGCCAGTCTTTTCAAGTTGCAAGTTGGGAGATAGTGGACATCTCACCTATGTAGACAGTGGTGCTGCAAGACACTCTGGGGGCCCCAGGCAGAAGTGTCATGCCCCCTAACAAATCCAGCACAACCGCCACCAACCCCCCCGGGCAGAGCGGAGATTACGAAACTGAAATGATGAAGCAGCTTTTGACGGCGCGCTATGCATGGGGCCCCCGACATGCATAGGGGGTTTCATGTTGTCGTTGTTGTGGACCAATTTAATCAACCTTCTTTGGGGGCCTTCTGGTCCGGGGCCCCAAGCAGTTACCTGCCTTGCCTGCCGGCAAAAGGCGCCCCTGTATGTAGGAACAGATAGTGCTCATAATATGATAGCTCAGAAAGATCGTAACGTCTATCGTATCGCAAAGAATACTACAGGCACACACAGTATGCGCTGTGTAGCACACATTATACTGGGTGGAACCACAGCTGCTCTCCAGTTCATTAAATGATTTCATGGACTTCATATCATTCAGAAGTCATCAAAACTAAGCTGGAAAGTTATACTAATGTAAAATAAAATTATCGTTGGTACTGATGTGCAGTGGTCTCCAGTCAGTGTATGTAGTTTAAGCATTCCTTTGCTTTCTTTGCCTTTTCACTTCAATGCAATTCATGGTGAATTATACGCTGGGATTACAGAAATTTGGGGTCAAACTTGGTAATGAGATTATCTTTTGCAATAATGTTTTTACCCAGAAAGGTTTCCAGAATAAGCGCGAGAGTTTATGTGTTGACATTTACAGACCCCATTTTTTGTTATTTTTTAGGCAAGGGCTTCTGGTAAAAATGAAATCCTGCCTGCTGTCTAAGGTCTAATCCTCAGTACATTCATTGGGGAACACACTCTTACAATATATTATTGGTTATAGGGTCTAATTTGAGTTGACAAAAGTTATCATCATCTTTCAAAAATACTTCTGGCAATTCTGTCAGTTAAGATTTTCACATTTCCTCAACCATGGACAAGCACACTAAAAAATACTTTCAAATCTTTCATTATGTTAATCATTTCTGAAAGATGACATTTCAATTTTATATGAAAATGAATCCTTGCCCCTGTTACACTAACATGGCTGCACCTCGTAAAAATGTTTAACCTCTGTGATTGCTTATTGACAGCTACCTATTAATTGAAAATATATAGGGGCAATGTATGGGGAAATTAAAGAACAATGATCATGGATTTCCAATTTGGAACTCATTAAGTATAATTGAGTGTGTGCTTAAATATTTTCCAGGCATATTGGTTTCTCTTTCTGTATTCACAACAAAATGCATTACAGTAAGTCATTTTGGAGATTAACTGTTATGGAGGTGGGCTACATTACAATGTGGAAGAAGTGTTTCTTTCTGCTTTATTTGACTGCTGTCTATACATTAGCTCAACAATGCTGGATAAGTATTCATTTCATTTCATTTTCATACTGGATAAGTATGAAGGTAGATATGGTGCAAAATGCGAGAGCGTGTAAAACCTGATGTGAGCACTTGCAGAAAAAAAATCTGAGCTTGTGTACATACATTTACACTTGTATAAAATATCCACGTATCTGTGAACCAAATTTGAAGTCACAGAAGAAAAAAAAAGTTTTGTAGCTTGTAAAAAAAATGAACTTAGTGATGAAATGTTCACTTGCAGAAAAAAATATATTTTTTAAATATATTTTCCCTTATAACTGCAACTTGGTTATTACAACCTCTCAAATCAGTCATTACAACTTCACGAATCTGCTCTGTGGCAGTAAAACTCGACGAATCTGCGGCCTTGACTTTTGCTAATGTGCTACAGTCACACATTCACAACCATAGTCAGGTCGAACCGGATGACTGCGGGGCTAACGGTCCGTTCAACCCTGTCTCCTAAAAACTACGTTCCCACAGAACTAAACTGCATTCTCAATTACGTTTAGCTAGAAACGTATTTTCTCCCACGTTACGTTCGTTATGAACGTATCTCAAATACGTTTATTTTCTACATATCTTCTAGAAACATATTTTCTCCCACGTTACGTTTCTTATGAATGTATCTCAAATACGTTTATTTTCTACATATCTTCGTATCACTAGACCACCAGGGTGGGTGGAGGGGGTCAGGAAGACGGGACTGAGCTGACCGCCCAGGGGCACAGCAGAGGACCAGGAAGGGAACTCGCGCGGCGGCCCTCGGGCCAAGGCAGAGTTCAAAAAAGGGGACTCGGGCGGCACGGCCGGGTCAACGGCAGACTTCAAAAGGCGAAATTCCTGGGAGGACGGCCCGGGGCAAGGCAGAGTTCAAAAGGGGACTCGGGCGGCGACCCGGGGTAAGGCAGACGCAACAAAGGAACATGGCGGACGACCCCGGGGGCAACGGGGGCAGAGTGTTTCAAGTTTTTTTGGAAACTTCTGCGGCGGCCCGCAGGCAGCGGAGGCGAAGGCAGCGCAGGGAAGAGTTTTTTTTTTCGGGGCCGGGGGCTCGAGGACGAAGACACGGCATCTTCAGGGCGGCTTCTTTCGAGGGGCGTAAGACCGCCGCACTCTTCAGGGAGGCGGGCTCGATGGCGGAGACTTGCGCTCACGAGGGCCGGGAGGAAGGGCGCGTAAGAACTGCCGCGCTCTAGGGGTCCGGGATTTGAGGGCCAGACAGCCTCCAGAAGGCCGAGCAGAGCCCGGGTCGGTCGAAACCAGAACGGGAGCCGGGTTAGGATAGCCTCGGCCTAGGAGTCCCCCACGGGAAGAGCGACCAGGAGTTGGCCAGGACCCTCCGCAGAAGAGTAGACGCGGGACCCCCAACGGACAAGGACATAGGGGTTTGGCAGGACCCCGTAGAAGGAGTAGGTCGGCGGACCTCCAAGGAACAGGACATAGGTTCTTGGCGGACCTCGGCAGAAGAGTAGTCGGCGGGCCTCCAACGCGCACAGGACATAGGTTGCAAGACCCCGGCAGCAAGAGTAGTCTTGGCGGCCTCCAACGGAACAGGACACAGGTTGGCAGGAACCCGTCGTGGCCGAAGAGTAAGTACGGTGGGCCCCACGGGACAGGACCACAGGGTTGCAGACCCCAGCAGGAGAGTAGTCAAACGGGCGCCTCCAACGGCACAGGACATTAGGATGGCAGGACCCCCCGGCAGTCTGGAGGGTAGACGCAGGACCTCCACGAGATCGGACATAGGTGTTGGCAGGACCCCCAGCGGAACCTCCAACGGTACTTGAGTAGGACGTTGAGCTGTGGAAACTCGAGAGAAGGGCCTTGAGAGGAACTTCGGAGAGGAAACTGAGAGTTGGACTTAGCAGAGGGATCTTGAGGAGGGAGCGCTGAATTGGACGGAGAACTTGATAGGGGGACTTGAGAGGGATCTTCGAGAGTTTTTTACTTGAGAGGGAACTCGAGCAGTGACTTGAGAGGGACACTCGAGTGGGTGACTGAGAGGGAACTCGATTGGAGCTTCGAGGAGGGAAACTCGGAGGTGACTTGTGAGTTGAACTGGAGAGATGCTCGACGGAGGGGACTCGAGAGATAGACCTCGAGAGGAACTCGGGAGGATGACCTTCGAGGGAGGGGGACGTCGAGAGGGAACTCGAGAGGATACTTGAGAGGGAACTCGAAGGAGGACACTCGAGTGGAGGGACTTGGAGAGGGACTCGGGTTAGGAACGCTTGAGAGGGACTTGAGAGGAGCTCGAGAGGGAGACTCGGAGAGGAGACTTAGAGAGGAGACTCGAGAGGAACTCGAGAGGTACTGAGAGGGACTCGAGAGGAGACTCGAGAGCGGGACTCGGTAGGAACTTTGAGAGGAGACTGAGGAGAGGGACTGAGCAGGCTTGAGCAGAGAACTCGAGAGGGACTCGAGAGGATACTTGAGAGGAACGGTCGAGAGGAGACTGAGAGGTGCTGAGAGAGGGCTCGGGTTGAGGAACTTGAGAGGGGGACGGAGAGAGTTGTTCGCAACAGAACTACGGGTGGCTGGAGTCGGTCCGGTATGCTGACAGACTCGGGGAAGCTGGCGTGTGGCTGGAGAGCAGGCACGGAGACGAGTGCTGGGAGCGTTTTTATCCGTATTTTTTTTTTGCCGACAGACTCGGGAAAGCTGGCGTCGGCTGGGAACGAGCCCAGCAGGGCAGACTTAGGGCCCGTGAGGTGCCTTGAGTCGGCCGCGGTACGCCGACAGGACACGGGACGGCTGGGGTCGCTGGACAGACCAACATCCCCCCCGGGAGACGAGCGTGCTGAGTCGGCGCCAGGTACATCGACAGATTCGGAGCGTCGGCTGAACAGCCAACTGGAGACGAGGAGCTGGAGTCGGCCGGTATGCTGACAGGACTCGGGGAGCTGGCGTTGGCCGGTAAGCCAGTCCTGGAGCCGAAACTGGAGTCGGAACCATGGGTACTGGGGCCGGTTCTGGAGCAGGGACCATGGCTGCTGGAGCCGGCACTAGAGCCGGAACCATGGCTGATACCATAGCACATAGTACCACACACACACACACTCGCAAGCTTCCCCCAGACCAGTAATCCAAACCAAAATATCTGCCCTTCGTAGTATAAATTCCACGGGTGGAGCTGTCAATTCTTCCTGGTCCTCCGGACCGCCTGGAAATCTCTTACCGGTACTAAGGACCGGGTAGGACCGGCACACTTTCAACACTGGCTAAAACTGAAAGTTTTAAGGTAAACTGCATACATTTGAGCCAACTAAATATATGTTGTTAATCTAACCTTTTCACATGTAATATAACTTCAAGTTTTGAGTTCTATGTACTTAATAAGAATTCCAAATAGTAGAAGTTGTGCTGACATTATATTCTTTCATTTAGAAAATGTTTCTTTCATATGGAGAGATTGCCGCACAAGTAGGAAATTCGAAGGACCCCTGCAGATTTCAGTTGGAGACTCCATTCTTTGACGAAGCAAGCCTATAGAACTTACGGTACGTCCACACGGCAGGGTTGCATGCTTCAATGGAGACGCTTCCCATTCAATTTGAATGGGGTGACGTCAGGCTTTGCCGAACTGCATTGTGGTTCCATCGCGTCGCTTTGCCTCCGTGGCTCGCTTCTAAAGTTGAGAAAAGTTCAACTTTTCAAGCTTCGACGGAAGCGTCAGACAATCAAATCATATGCCAGTACAAGCGCTAGCCAATCAAACCACGTGCTTGTGTGTCCGGGGCGGGAGATTCATGTGATTGGTTTTTGGTCACGCAACAGAAACGCCCATCAGCAAGCTTGCCGTGTGGACCTACCGTTAGTCTGACCATAAAGCTATAATTTAAAGTTTTGCCAACTTAGCTCATGAAATGACACAAACTTATCACAAAAAACGTAGTAAAGGTATTTGCGATAAATACTTTGATGTAGAGGAAATAATGGGTTTACTTTACCCAAAAATAATTTTTAGTCCAAAAATGTTAGGTTTTCATTTGTACATTGAAGCTAAGAAAAAAAATGCTTATTTAATATGTATAAAAAAGAAAAAGATCATGCAAGTCAAAACTAAATTAAAGTGTAAACATTATATAGTGGAGGTTAAAATAAGGGATAAAATATAACAAGATAATATCAATTAAAGTAATACAAATTGCACTTGTAAGCACTTAATAAATAAATACGTACTGTAAAAAATCACACAGTAACTGCAAAGGAATACACTGAATGTAAAGATGAATGCATTCAATTATTATGCAAAATGATAAAGTGATGATGATGAAATGATATAATGTCAAGTGACAAGCTGAAGAGCTGTGTGGTAAGATAAGGTGTTATCCTAATGGATGTGATCCCATAGGAACCTGAAGCAGCAATCCCATATAAGGTAATAGGGGCGTATCTTACTCCCTTTTTCTTTCTGTTAATGCACACACTGTACATCATTATTTTGTTTTTCATTCATAATTTATTCCAATTATATTTTTATGATTTCAATCATATTCAATGTAAGTACCGCTATATTTGGCTATATTCTTTAATATTTTTTTATAGTTTCTTCAAATAGTTTTCTATCTGTGTTTTTTATTTTCGTTTTATTTTAATATATGCACCACAACACCAAGTATAATGTATTGTACTGTATGTGTTGGCAATAAACCAGTTTCTGTTTCTGATTCTGTAGTAGACAATCAGCTCTTTGGTTTTGCTAACGTTTGAATGGAGTATGTTGCCCTGTCAGCAAGATTTCAGGTTTCTTGCTTCCTCTGAAAGGTCACTGCGTTGTTGCCGTCGATGACTGGGCCAACGTGGGTCATTTTGTCGGAAACAATGTGTGATGTTTATTGATTTAAATGTGGACATGCAGTCTTGTGTGAAAAGGGAGTAAAGGTGAGGGCTGATCTTAGAGCCCTGAGGTGCTCCAGCATTGTGAGTGGGGGGGGGGGAGGATGTGGTGGTGCCTACTGTATCAGCACAGCCTGGAGAAGCCTATAGGGAAACACAGTATCCATTCTGAAAGGGCTGTGTTGAGTCATTGGTCTCAGAGCTGGATGAAAAGATATGAGGTTCAAATTGGTGTTGAAATCTGAAATATACTCAATGAATAATATTGTAACTTAAAATAGGGCTTTGGCGATGGCGTTGCCTATGGATCTGTTTGCCATGAAACAAATGGAAGTGGTTCCAGTGAAATATGAGGTGGTGAAGGACTAATTACTCAGACCACTTCGTGTTGGTTGAGGTAACTGAGTAAGGACATCCAGGCTGAGGTAAAAAAAATAGGATAATGACTGTTGTGGTGACAGCATTGAGAGGATGACATGTCTGCAGTTAGTCTGCACAGTGCACACTGCTTAACAGCTCAGACAGGGATATCATCAGGTCCAAGGGCCTTGTGTTGATTAATCCTTTTGAGAGATCTACTCACCTCTGTCCTGGACCTCTCTAGTGGACACGGCTCCAAAATAATCAATCGTTCAGAGTGCAAAGATTGGGGACTGCAGAATTAGGTAATAGTATGTCCTTATTGGTTAATTCATTGTTAGCTAGAGTTTACTTCCTAATGAAATACAATAGCATTAGAAAGTAACCATGTTTGTATATTTTGACTTGCTCTTTGACATTAAAATGTATATTTATTTATTTATTACCAACCTCCATTATTGTTGTCAGTCTTCTTGGCATCCCTCACTTCGTTTCACACTTTGCTTGATTTCCGTTTGTTTTCTGTCCGTTTTTTGTGTTCCTTTGGCCTTAACTCCTCTCTCAGAAAGACTACAATATTTTAGCAAGTAAGCCCAATGTGGCCCTCACTGGCTGACTCTCTTTGATATCTGACTGGGTTTCCTTTGGGTATTGGAAAAACATGTTGCTATATTTTCCTATTGCCCTTGGACTTAGATCAGGAGATGCTTTTGTAGTTGAGAAGAAATGGGTCAATACAGAGGACACCCAAAAGGATAAAAAAAAGTCTAACTTTACGTCGCAGTCATTTTGAAGGTTTAGTTTTTTAAAGTCTATATTCCTGTTCATGCTTTCCCATGTGGAAATCATACTCCCTCTGTCTGCCATCTCTTATCTGCTCTTGGGTCCAATCCATTCAATCACATAAATATGAGAGTTAGACACAGAAACAAACTCAGGGCTGGCACTCATTGTACTGAAATCACAAGCTTCAGTGACGCAGATCAAGGCCTGAAACCATGTCATTCGCTCATTGTTCTTGGACTATTTGTTGTTGATTTTTTAACTGTGACTTAGAGGCCAGACAATTTGGAGACGAACAGGGCTGCCAGTATGTTTGTGCTCCTGCCAAAGCTGACCAAACACAGCTTTGCCACCATGCCTGACTAGGTCTCTAATGAGTGTCCTTGAAAGCATCCTCATCTAAGACAAAAAGGACTAGCTAGACCAAAAACACTCAAACGCCCTCATAACCTGAATTAGAAGCTGACTAATTGCACATTTTTAGGAAGAGACAGGACCTCACTAGAGAGCAAAGGTACCACAAGTACCTCAAAGTGACTACACTTTGTTAGAATGAGAAATCCTCTGCAGGCCTGAGAAGTATTTTTGTTTGCCAAGTCAAGCAAGGTAAACAAAGGCCATCTTGATGGTAACTTTTTAAACAACTTCTTGTTGTTCTCTCTTAAGTATCAGTAAAAGTCTGTCTGTCCATGATCCAGAGTTAAGACAAAAGCACATAAATTCAGGATATGCTTAACTTGAAAAACCCACATTGATGTATTTACACCTGAATTATGCAGAGTGATAAAACAGTTGTACATTATTCAGCCGAGTTGATGTTCTTCAGAGGCAATCAGCCAATCATTCTGTCGATATCCCAGGTCCCTATTGGCCATATTATGGTCAGCTGTCATTTTTACTTTTATAGGTAAGTCAAAACATTTAAGGTGAAGCTTTTCTATTCAACAATCTATTTTTTCAAACTTGATGTGCATACGTATGACTGCTACACTGTAGAACTAGCTTGTCAAAAAATGCAATTTATACTTTACATAAAAATTTCAAACAATGCACAGGAGGCTAGGTTATGCAACTCCTCATATAGACAATCTTTACTTTCTCACCTAGACAATATCTACTTTTCGACCACTACTGTGAGCGTAATGTACTGCTAAAAGTAGAGCTAATAAATGTCCCCTGAGGGATAATTAAAGTATGTATTCTTCTTTCTTCTTTAAGTCCTCTTACACAACGTCGTCAAACTCATCAACAGGTGTGCATGTATTTTGCACTCTTGCGAGCAACCAAGTCCTGCTCTCACAGTGATGAAAACCTCTCTAGCATATGAACTAAAAACTGCCCCTGGCATTCCCTTTTTTTGGTTAATTGCCCTAAACACTTTTTCATTTTCATATTTAACTTCTAGTCATGTTATTGTATTGTGTTCAATACAGTGTCATGGTACTAGCAACTGTGCAAGGGTAGTGAAAATGTTCACCAATTAAGTCCAAGAACACAATATGTCAAGCGCTTTCAAAGCTGCATGGGGTGACTGACACCTGATATACTTCACATGATCAAAACACATAACATTTCCCACCATAATGGGAGTGTTATTTCAAACAATCACAAGCTTTCCTCTCACAGCCTAATGGGTTATTTTTAGTGCAGTACAGGCACTTGTTAAACGGTCTGTTTTGTTTAAAGATAATACATTCAACAATACTCGAGTCTAGTGTACACTGAATGAATGACTGTAAATACTGTTACAATATTTTTTCTTGCATCCTTGAAATAACAAGAACATCTACATTTTATTCCCCTTGATGATGATGTTTTGTCAAAAGCACAGGTTAATGAGGGAGTTTCTTCTCATAAGGCTGTCACTTTCTGTCTAGATAAAGGTATAAATGTATGCTTTGAGGCTGTAGAAATTAAATTGATTTTACACATCGAGGAAAGTGTTAAATAAGTGTGAGAAAACAGACATGAAAAAACTTGCACGGAAGTATAAGTGTCTTTCTGTCATCATCTTATTAGCAAAATCACGCTAACAGTGTCACCCCTGCCATTTTAATTTGCCTCGTGTGCATGTCTGCTTTTCATTAGTGCCATTAGAATGTGTAGTGCACACGTAGTTCGGTCAAAACTTGATTGGATTGTTTAAAGAAAATAACAAATCGGATACTTGAATACATATTCAAAGTGAAAGAGGCAGAGGCAGAGGGGAAATGACTCATCCTTGAACTGGGTTTCGATCGATTGTGTCAAACCAAGAGTAAAATGTGTTCTCCCAAAGGAGCAGTAAAAGGAGTAAAGGACAGAGAACAGGCAGGAGGTGCAAGAAGAATAAAGTGAAAGCGGGATCTCCCAAAAACTAAATCACAGAAAGATTCAAAAACACACTCTGTTATGGAGCGTTATCAACATGGTGGAGAACCAGCAGTTTTCCATCATTTTGATACTATGTCTCCATCCAGCTACATATTCCATATGTACAGAGACTCTGTTAGACACCTCATGAAGAAGCAAAACAGTCTCACAATCTCCAAATCATCACTAGTGCCCTTACTACATATACTGTACATATATCATGTCATTTGTCCTTGATGTCTGTAGTTGCCCTTCTTTAAAGTCTCCTGATTACAGTTTTCTTACCAGCTTTATAAACTGTTATGGTTTTATACCTTTGCAGATTGCCCTTTGTTCCTGCAAGGACTTTTTACATTTGATTATACTGTAGTAACCTCCATAACAAGGGCGTAAACTATTACATTTCGTTAGAAAGACTTAAATAACTCTCTGTTGCCTGAAGGTGAAACAAAAACAAAAACACTCTTAATGGAAACGCTTTGGGCTTTGCAGCGGTCAACCATGTGACCTTTCAGATTTTAAGTGTCGTCTCTTGACACTTCCTCTTGTTTTAATAACATCAGAGTCCGGTGAATGAGTTATAAAGAGACATAACTTAGGGCTTGTGTTATTGATTGGCAGCAGGAGCATGTGGCTGATGCTGCTCCACATCCCGAGGGAGGACTTAGGCTTTATTTATCCTTGGTTAAGCTTTTTTTTCTAATACTTCTCTCTGTTTGCTTATTTAGATGATTATCCTCTTGACCTTATCAGTTTTAAAGATGGAACAGGATTCACGCAGCCAAAAATAAAACAAAACACCAAGTGGCTATTTCAGATCCATCCTTACAATTTTATTTACCAAAAATCCCATATATCCTTACAACTGTAACAAATAGGGGAGAAGTCCAAAAGTAGGAAATGGGATAACCTAACCTCACCAATAAAATGTAATGAATTCAGAACTTCAGCTGACAGTTCAAACCTACAAACGGATTTAAGTAGAAGATCAAAGGCCCTTTCAAGTTGAGATGCCTTTGTTAAGGTAAGATCAAAACCATATATTTTCATAACTTTAATATGTCAAGTCCTGTAATTGGATGGTTTTTTTGTTTGCTGTTCTGACGGTGGTGACAATGTAGGCTTCTCCTAAAGCGGCAGAATCTGCCGTCTCACAGCTCTGGAAATAATGTACAGTGTAACAACATTTGCACTAGATGTTCAGACAGTCACTGCCTATAAATAAGCAAATAGGTTTTATTTGTATCTTTGTCAATTTTTGAAACACAGAAACCTACAATTTTATTGGAATAATATATCCAACTTTAGGCTTCTAAAAACACAACTCTTTTTATTTGTTGATATATGTTTTGGAGATATACTGTACCAGTGATCTCAATGTCCCCATTTGTTTTTTGGTTCAACTATCTCTCCATAAATCAACTTTTGGCAACCCACAGAATAAAGACATTCATAATCTTGGATATATGATTGCTCCTCAAAAAGGAAAAAAAACAAAACATGTAAAGATGATGAATTTGGGGAAGAAAAGAAGGAGCCCAAAATGATTTCCCTAGATCTAAAACCATCACTATTTCTAGGTCATGATGATATCAGAAGCATATTCATATTTGTTTATTTTTATTTGAAATGGTCGAAATATATGACTGCAAAAATGTTTGGGACCTCCAAGACAAGTTCTGATCCCTCTCTATATAAGTAAGCAAATTCTACTTATTCTTTGTCATTTAAAAAAAAGAATAAACTGAAACATCCGTGAAGGTTTATCTTTGTAGTACATTTAATCGAACAAACATGGACTTTGAATCTGTCTTTCTCCTTCTCTGGCGTTCTGTAATCACATGCCAGCATTTGCCAGGTCAAAGAGTCTTCTTGTGGAAAAGAAGATTGAGAGTGAACTCTGGTTGGTGGTGGTGATGTGGGTAATGGTGTGGATAAATGTACTAATGCTTTTTCCAACTCAGCCACTTACTCATAGCAAAACGAGTCCCCTGGCAGAGCGAGAGAAAGAACCTGAAAAGAACAGAAAGAAAGCACTGAATAACGCCACTGACCTTCATCTTGCAACGTCCATTTCACCCGTCTTCTTCAATGAAAAAAGGAATTGATGAAAAAACCTTTTCATTGAAAGACAGTCAGTACACACTTTTCTTCTCTTTTTCCCTCGCCTCTTTTTCCTTCCTTTGCTTTGCTTTTCAATCGTCAATGTATTGGCCTGACAGCGGGGAAAATCATCCAAATGGAAATTACATCATTTCACTTTGATCTGTTTGATGAAAAAAAGTCTTCTGTCATCTTCAGTTTGATTCTCAGAGAGTGTGAGGATCTATTCTCTAAGGAAGTGCTTGGCATTTATATTCATTGCTGAATATTTCAACTAAATCTAACTGTTACCTTTTTTCAAAGGCTTTTTTTGTGTGTGCTTTCTTCCAGCTGGTATTGCTCCAATATTGAATATTTGTAATATTCAATATTCCAATATTCCAATTCAGTGTAAAGATTATGGACTTGAAAGAAAGACAAAAAGAGAATACACTTTTCAAACTGAAACGTTGACTTTAATTAAATGCTTAACAGATTTCACATAACTGTATTCGTTAGTTGAAAGCATAAATATTAAGTTTAAATACAACATATTAGGTTCAACTTTACAATATTGCTTTTAACTAACCTAATACAGTTATGTGAAATTTGGTGACATAATACATTTAATTCAAGTTTCAGTTTTTTCAGTGTACTTCCTGTCCACAGCGCAACATAGCATTAGTGTGCGGCCACATATTAACCATCCAGTGTGATACAGTTACATGCGCACATAAAAAGCAAAAGCCATGCTCCCAAATGCTGAATGTTACATAACCCTGTAAAGATGAAAGCAATTGCATCAATGTCTATGGGCGATGCATGGAAATGACCTGTTTCTGTCATCAGCCAACACACAATCTTGTCTTGCAGCGACACTGGCCCTCAGATGTAAGACAACCACAACCATGGAAAATGTCCACCCAGAGGTTGGCCTTAAGCTCAGACAATGTCTACACAAATAGGTCTGATCATATATTTATTTTTTATTTATAGAAATTAAGAAGATATGTTAAAATTCACAATTTTTGTTTATATTTCCCAGCACCATATTAGGGAGAATTCTCATACCACTTTTGTTTTGAACAAGTGGACTGACAGACTTCCTACTTTTAACCCAAAAATAGATATCATACTTGCTTCAACAGTAAAGTCTGGATATTCCTTGATAATAAATCTAGGGATTGCTTTGGCAAGAAAAAAAGATTACCTTGACAACATTAACGTGCATTAAAGACACTGAAGGTACATACCAACAAGTTCAACAAAAGATCTATCTTTTTCTTAGCGGACTGGACAAAGACTCATTCAGTACATACAGTATAAATATGCTTCTGTTGCAGCCTTTGCCAAATGAGTTCACAAAATGCTGATTCCTTAATCCAAAGAGGTAACCTAATGGTATGGTTTGAAGGGATTATACTGCATTACTATGTAAATCAATCTAATACATCTCAATAATGTAGAGAACTATTCATTATTTTATTGAATACTTATTTTAGAGCCAGCCCGGGAAATGGACAAAAAGAAAGTCCGGATACAACGAGTTGTTCAAAAGCAAACCCAACTTTTTAATAAGCAGCCTAACCGAAGGGAAAACAACAAAGCAGTGTCTTCTTTAACCGCTGTGAATGATATCATATCGTTAAAAGCATGCATAAAGGAAAATGGATTTTGAAACGTACAGAAGAAAAAAAAAAAGCTGATGGAGGGGCATCATATTCAGAAAAAAAAGGAAAAGAAATGCAGTTTTAAAATGAAAAAAACCCAAAGAACAAGATTTCATTGTATTTTCAAAGCACCTATTTTGGATCATATTGATGTGGCTGGAAACAGTCCACATCAGCCTTAACGCAGATTAAGGGTTGTCAGTTGTGTCTTCCATCCCTGTCCTCTAGTCTAATTGATCCAACCTTTCCGCCCTAAGGAAAAAAGTAATCCCATCTTCCTGCCTCAACACTTGTCAGTCATCTTGATGAGTTTATATAAGTATCTTGCCTGAGGCTGAGGTGAGACGCATCCATAAAGACAAGACAGCAGCGAGAACAGGAGGAGCAGATGGTGGAAAAATGACATCACCCGCAATAAAACTTTGAAATATAATAATTAAGTCTGTGGCATGTTTATGTTTTTCGGATTTGTAATTTTTTGCTATCTGCCCTTTATCTAAATCTGAATTACAATTTACTGTTTATCGATCACACAAAACATACATCTTTTTTGTTGTTGTTGTATTCATCTATTCAATGTCATACATGAACATCATACATTCTACAAACAACAAAGTCCAGGGGCAGACATACAAAGCAATAAGACATTATATACAGTAAATAAAGAAAAAAGGATAGAAAAATACATTTTGATACTTCAGATTAAATATTTTTTAAATATCAAATTAGTTTTGTGGCTTCTTATTCCTAATGTTTTTAATAGTGCTAATATATTTTAAATTCTTGATAGAAATGTAAAAAATGTGGTTTGGAGTCAGCCCATTTATTTTTATGGATATGAAATGTCCCTCAAAATAAAATGAACTGCACAAAAAAGACCACAAAACATACATCTGTGGAGGCCTAAAACTTATGACACACACATACACAGTTGTCAGTTACAGCTCTTTTAAATACAGCAGCCTTTTCACACTCAATTTGTTCCAGAAAACTAACAATACAAAAAAAGATCCTTAATTCTCTTGGGTATATATACATTTTTCACCTTCTGACCTTCTCATTGTAGCACATGGCTGTATTCACTTTTCAGCTCAACTAGCACTTATAGAGCAGATGGAAAACTGAGATTAAAGTTTTTTTTACAATAGATTCGAACACTGGCTGGGAATGGTAAATGGTAAATGGACTGTACTTATATAGCGCTTTATCCAGTCTTTAAGACCCCTCAAAGCACTTTACATACTACATGTCATTCACCCATTCACACCCATTCATACAGAGCAGTGTACCTTACTCTAGGACAGCGGTCGGGAACCTATGGCTCGCGAGCCATATATGGCTCTTCCGGTGATGGCATATGGCTCCCAGACAATTTTGAGTTGAAAAAAAAAAAAAAAAAAATCAGTTTGGAACTGATTTTAAAATACTTGTGATATTTCTTAATAATACTGTGTAATTTTAAAGTAAACAGAAATTAGTTTTGAAGATAAATTTCACGGGTCACCCGTGGGTCGGGTCGGGAACCAATGGCTCGCGAGCANCTCTTCACACCGCAGCCTCTTAGCTCCGGAATCCGGTTAGTTTCAAGCACCAACAAATTGTCCGGCCAGAGCAAAAGCACCACATACGTCACGCTTACATCGAGGCGGGATCAACTCCTGAACAACAACAAAAAGCCAGCGTTTTATCCAGTTTGTACACAACGATGGAGAAAATTAACAAGCAGCAGTGGTCCACTGAAGAGACCAGATTCCCAGTAGGTAGCTGGTCTCTTCAGTGGACCACTGCTGCTTGTTAAGTTTGAACCGGAGTTGCGTTGTTGTGAATGAGGTAAGAGTGAGAGAAATGCTTTAATTTAGCAATTGAATATGATATTTAGTCGGTGTTGTGATTAAGTGCTATTAAGATTTTTTGCCAATAGCATTCAGAGCAGTGCCATTAGGGTGTATGGACTAAACTGAGAGACAGAGTGAGACAGCAAACGGGCAGAAGACTAAAACACTGCCAGCAGGATTGAAGAAGGAGAGTGAATTGAGTTCAAAACAGCCATGTGGGAGGCTGGCCTTGAGAGGACACCTACTTCCCTTGAGGGCGACTGTGGCTGTGAGGGAGTGTGGTCGTCTTTCAACCAGAAGGTTGTGGGTTCGATCCCAGCCCATGCAGTCAACATGTCGATGTATCCTTGGGCAAGGAATCTCTATTTTACGAATCGTTGGCACTGAGGTGAGTTGTAGACCGGTATGTCTTCTGTATCGACCGAAGTTGCAGTTGAGAGGAGCAGTAAGTTTCGTTGCAAAACCTCTTAAAGCAACGGGCGCGTGGACCAGGAAAAGTTCAAGTAGTGAGTAGGTGTACTCACACGTCACCCTGTTTTAGCTGGACTGTTACGGTGAGGGGGGGGGGCCGCCAGAGATGGGAGGCGGTCTGAGGGGGGGGAACTGCGGACCTTCAACGACTGGGACTTCCGTGAGTCTGTACAGCCGTGGACGTCATTGGCTGGGAAGTGTGCGGGAGTGAATTACGCTGGCTGCAGACCTTGTGCGAGAAGCGCGGCTGTAGCGTCGTCTCGGACCGCTCCCCTTGTGTGTGCAGCCTGTTCTTTACTGTAGGATATGTTGGTCTTCTGGGTCGGACTAAAGGAATTGGAACCTTGCTCGAAGGACCACTGTATGGGGGTGTTTAGGCGTCGCAGCACTCATAGACGGGGCATAACTGGGGGTAAGGGCACAACCGGAGATGTGGATCACGTAGCGACTCGTGACGTGAGGAGAGGCGTATACTGGGGCTGTGTAAGTGTGGCGTGGTTGGGATGGGCGAGCTGCAAAGTTGCTACGCTTGAGAGTTGCGAGCGTACTTCGGAGGTTTGGAGGTGGTGCATACTGGGGTCCTGATGTGTCCGGGTAGGGGTGCGTTGGTGGTAGCGTCGTGGTCGGGTGGTCGAAGGAGCTTGAATTTTGCATTCTGTATAGAGATGGGTGAGAATGAGGGAGTGAGTGGGCGGAGATTTGTTGATGAGTATGGCGGCCGAGAGTGGTGGAGCGTTTTATGATGGGAGAGAGTGGGCGTGTGATGAAGGAGCCGAAAGATACGCGGAGGGAGGTGCGAGTTTTGCCAGGGACGTGGGGACGAGGATGGCCGGGGAGTTGTAAGGGTGGGTGTGGTGAGAGGTGTTGGTAGGAGCGGTACGTGGAGCGCTCGTGTGAGTCGGCAAATTCNATGTTCGGTTCGGAGCTGGAGCTTGAAAAGCACCAGGTTTTCCTGTTCACACCGCAGTGGAGCAGCCGCTTAGCTCCGGAATCCGGTTCGTTTCAAGCAGTGCTTGAAACGAACCGGATTCCGGAGCTAAGCGGCTGCTCCACTGCGGTGTGAACAGGAAAACCTGGTGCTTTTCAAGCTCCAGCTCCGAACCGAACATGAAACACCGTTGGTGTGAATGAGGTATCTGTGTCCAACTGTGTGCAGCATGCATGTGTATAAAAGTGGCATATCTTAGAAAATGCAATATCTCTATTTTATATCAACACTGTTATCAAAGCATTTGTGTCAATGTTTTTATGCTTTTCTCAACCTTCAGCCATCAAACCTACTTTGAGGTGGTACACCACATGTTGAGGTAATATTCGATCAGGGATTCAGGAGATTTAATGGATTCACACCTCTTCATGTCACCACTTGACCAGAAAGTCTAGTGTTAATTATCTTCGTGTTGTACTGTATACCCTCTGCATGTCTCTGCATTGCCTGTATTTATTCATTCAATTTCTAGTTTTAACTATATTACCATTTTAAAATAAATCTATTTGTATGTATGTTTTAAACTTGAAGCCATTAGAAGGGCATGAAGTAAAAGTGAATTAGAATATGGTAAATGTAAAGAAAGAGTGCACCAACAAAAGCAACAATAAAAGAAAATATGTTTAATTTCAGAAGTTAAAGACATCCACATTGAAGTTGTTGAATATGCTAAAAATCAATGCTGCTTTCATTAGGTAAGGAATATTTTGTTAGATAAAAACATGTACATTTCAGCAATGATCAAATCAAGCAGTTATGGAAAATGTTTGGATCACACAAGTGAGAAAACATTTATACACGGCCACCACTGGAATCTAATCCTACAAAGGGTTTCACACTATCATACTAATCATTTCAGTATAGCCTTATCTTTATATGCAAATATAGGTCTACAAATAAACAGGTTTAAAAAGAATAAATGGACATGCAGGGGAAAAAATGCAATTAAAAAAAGCATTCAAATCTTGAATTCAGAATTAAAATGTCAAAATGATGAATGAAGCTCATGATCAAGCTTCAGGCATTACGTAATGCATAGAGACTGCATCTGTTAGAATGACGTGTGGAGGAAGGCTCTTAGTGTGACACATGTGCTGTTAGTCTAGCAGTGATCTTTCTGGTCGCAGAGGTTGTGAGACGCACTTAGAGCTTCTTTATGTTTATTATATTTTGAATTGTCAATTGCCAAGACTCTTAAACATGGGCAAGGCCTTACTACTTTTTCCAAAATCCAATTCAATGATTAAGATGGCATTGTTTTTTTGTTGAAGGTTATGTAAAACTAAAAATGTAAAATTGTCATTTCAAGCTATTCATGATACGCGATTTGTTCTTTGCTCACCGCGAGTTTGAACTTTGTGATGAAAACAGCTACAGTAGGTGGTTTCTTTCGTTACCGCCCCTGCTAGCTTGCGCAACTACGTACTGCTGCGCTGTACTTGGAGCCCAGCGCTTGGCTACAATTTTGAACGATTCCCGACACCGAGGCCTAATCAGGCAGCATAGCTCTCTCCATGGAAACACACTGTCATGTCAGCGCATGAGCCTTTTTTTAACCACGTATCACGTGAATGATGCTTTCAATTTGTATATTTTATCTTTTTTTAAGATCATGAGGAAACCCTTGACATGATCAAGAAAGGACTGTGTACGATGCATTTACTTTAGTCTTATTGAAGTATTAAGACAAGTTGAAACTGAATTTTCTCTGTATGAGCTTGGATACATGAGAACAGCCTGCACAGAAGGCGTTCAGATGAAAGTAAAACATTAGATATTCTGCCACTGCAAATTCAAACAGTATGACAGAAAAACGTTAATTTAACATGTTTACTTCTTCCACAACCCGTTGAGTTATATATGAACAATCTTTTAAAGTGTGTATCTTACAATTTAGTTATTTATTGGCCATTAGGAAACAAGTTGTTCATTACATGTCACGTTATGATGGCAACAAAACAAATTAATTAAATACAAGAAAATGCCTTGTAGGTATATGTAGATTTGGCAATTGTGAAAACTGTTTCCTCTCTACTCTATTGGTTTTCTGTATCTCTACATGCATCCTCATTAGGAGGACTAAGATGTAAGGAAACAACAGATAAACATGACATTTTAGAGACTTGGGATGTTCCCTTTAATGTGGCTGTGATGTTGGAGAAGAGCTCCTACTGTATGTTAGCTCAGAGATGTGCTCACAGGCTTTAGGGCACAATCTACTGCATCAAGGCTTCAGCTGATTTTTAAAACGGTTTGTCTCATCTGTTTAAACAGTCACTATAACGTAACAGTATAGTGCAGATAATATATGAAACAAATCATTTTCCTCTGCCTCCCCGGGGTCCCGCAGTGCTCCTAATGGCTTTTACAAGACTCTACCAATGAGAGCAGAGCTTTAAGAAATATGAATGACGTTTTAAGAACCTTTCAGAAAATTGACAACGATTGTGTTTTTGGTCGAACCCATCCTTCTCTGTCTGTCTGTCTGTCCTGTCAACCCAAATTTTACCTGCTGTGAAACTGTTGTGTAAAGTCTATTCTTTCAATTAAATTACTCCTAAATGAATGATTTACACACTGTGTTGCTTTACACATTTGTTTTAAAAGGTTGTCTGATGTGAGGTTCATTACAACATGCATCTCCCGTTCTCCATGCTCTCTTAAACGTCTCTGTTTGCAGTCAGCCATTCTTGTTTATGCTGGCGTTGCTGAAAAAAAGCAGTGATGTAAACAATGAAGTCAAGATTTGGCTCCAACAGGGCTCTGGTCATTGGAAAAGCAAACTAGCTCAAAGTTGGTTCAACATTGTGATTTCTTTGTGAACCAAACTAGCACCAGCACAGAACTCATTTAATTGGAAAAGGGGTTAGAGTAACTCATGTGCTAAGCCCCAATATTTGGACAACTTTTGGACCGGCTGCTTTAGTATGAAACATGAATAAATGAACAGTATGACAGCGTGAAGGTACTGGTTGTTTGTCAGTCAGTGGAAATGCATGAATTACTTGGGAAAAGGCAAACAGCTCCCCGTCAAGTGCTCTACACAAACACAAGCTTATAAAGAGCTCCAGAGAAGCACTGGAGGTAGGAATTGATAGATGCAAAGAAGGAGGGTTGAAGGATTCAGTAGACTTTACAGTGTCTACTTTTCCATTGGGTGAAGACTGGAGGGTCTAAACATGTTGTGGGTCGAGGAGTGTCGGGGGTGTTTGTGTATATACCTGAATACTAAGGGAGCCTCAGTTTACCTGCTATTCAGCTATTTTCACGTTATCCACTCACATCACTTAATGTGTCGTATAACGTGCTCTGTACAATACCCAGGATCAAAGGTGGCCATGGGGGGATGTATAGGCTGATTTGATGTAAACCAATGTGAAGAAAAGAAATAGAATTGGTGTGAATGTGATATGGACGTAACATAACTGCCTTGAGTAAGCACTGGTCTCTGAAGTGTGTGTGTGTGTGTGTGTGTGTGTGTGTGTGTGTGTGTGTGTGTGTGTGTGTGTGTGTGTGTGTGTGTGTGTGTGTGTGTGTGTGTGTGTGTCATCATGGCAAATCAGTCCTGGAGACAACAACTGAAGCAGAAGCTATCACATGAATAGTTTTAAATAATTGATCAGGTGTCTATATTACTGTCTGTATGTGCAAGATGTAATGAAACATTACATTTGTGTGTAGTTGAGATCGCAATAAAGGCGTAGGTAAAGCATTGGTGTGGTCTCCCCCACACATTTGATGTCCCTCGCCAAATTTGCTATCATGACTGTAATGCCATCGCATGATAGTCTCTAGTTATTTTTGAATATAAAAAAGGGTTTATTGCTAAAGGAAACACAAGACAAAATAGCCAGCAAAGCAGAAGAAAGAGAGATGATTACCGGATAAAGAAAATGATGAAGAAAAAAAATGATTGGATTTCAAAGATATGAATTTCATTTCTTATACAACTGTTGTAGACATGCACCTGCTCATACTGTCCCTTAATATGCAGTTTGTTTATCCCTCGCAATTCTTTCATTGATCGTGATTGTTTGTTGGTAGTTTGAGACAATTACACACATGCATGCTCACAGACACACACGCGCCAAGCCCCAACACATAATGTTGAGCTCCCCCCCCCCCCCCC
>NW_011342444.1:13908-23562 GCF_000735185.1 Notothenia coriiceps | reverse complement strand
CCCCCCCAAGGACACTGGGTGATAAAAGCTCAGGAGCACTTAGCACTGGTCCGGTGGCCGCACAATAACGCAGGAGCGCACATCTCCGCAACCGGAGCGCACGGCGGATGGGTGGATCCAAGATGACAGCAGCATCTTCTCTCTAAATCCTCATTCATTCGCCTCTTGATAGCTTTACCAACCTCTTCTGTGCTTGTACAAGGCTGCCTCATGCGTGCTCGGTACAACTGTGGACTCCCTCGTGCGCCCTCGCTTCTCCATATGGGTTGAGAGTCAGCAGCACCGAGACTGAATGTTCACGTCCCGCGGTGCAAACTTCGGGCTGATGCAAACTTCACGGCTTTGCCCGTTATGATCGTTTGCAACTTGAACCTTAGCTGTGCGCAATCTCCAGGCGGAGGAGCCGGTGGCACGGCAGTGACGGAGGTGTACGAAGAAGTGTCCGGTTCTCTCGCTCCTCCGTCCCTGAGCCCAAAGGGTCACCTGGTGGTGGCGGTGTGCCTCGGCTTCATCGGCATCTTCGGGTTCCTCAATAACTTTCTGGTGCTCACGCTGTTCTGCCGGTACCGGGCTCTGCGCACCCCCATGAACCTCTTGCTGGTGAGCATCTCAGCGAGCGACCTGCTGGTGAGCGTGGTCGGCACCCCGTTCAGCTTCGCAGCCAGCGTGCAGGGGCGATGGCTGATTGGACGCGCTGGGTGCATTTGGTACGGGTTCATTAACGCATTTTTAGGTAAGTAGCTCTTTGCGTTATCTGGCACATGTGTCACTGGATTAAGTTTTTCAACAACGAGTTTCCCCTTTAAATCAGATGTTATTATTACTCTCGCTATAGTGATTTATCCGACCGGCCCCAATCTTCCGACCGGCCCACTTCAGTACCGGCCCATCGGGATTCGTCCCGATGGCCAGTCCGCCCCTGAACCGTATTAACTCGATTAAAACCCTGCAATTTAATCCTGGAGCTAATTCCCGTCACAATCCTATTAAGGTCACTACTGGTAAATGTTCAGCTGTGCTGCAAACTGAATATCCTGCGGAACTTACATTATTATTACATTATATGCTATTAACGTGTCATAATTCAATTTTTTTTCTCCGGATAAAACTTTTAATTGGAATGAATTTGAAGCAGAGGAGATGTATTTCAAAACTTCATCAGGGATCAAACCTGTGACCTCTGATTTTCAGGACAATCATTGTAATTACTGCCAACGCTTGATTAATGTCACCCCATTGCTCAGAAACTAAGATCTCTTCTCCTTCTCATCTTTCTCCTTTACCTTTGCTGCTCTCTGAAGTGATGTTATTCCTCTTGTATCCTTTTTGTAGTCTTCGCACCTGAAGCAAGGTGTTGTTGCTCTTAAATGGGTTGTTTTCTCTTGTGAGTGTGGACTTGCAACAAGGTATTGTTTATCCTAAATGAAGTCTGGACTTCTTGGACTCAGGTGTAGATACTTAAAAATAAGTGGTTTACTGTATGGAGTTTGGCTTGCAGTAACATACCATATTCACACTTCGATATACTGACAGGGTTTTCAATCCTTCAACAACACACTGACATTCACTGTAGAAGGACGTGCACAATCGATATCAAGTTTTCAGTATATGGAAAGCCTGCGTACTTTCTAAATTCTCTGTGCAAGTTTAGTATAAACAAGTATCAAGGAATAACATGGTGGTGGTGGCAAAGTCCATAGGGACTTGGTTTGGCAACAGTAAGGTCACCAGTTCAAGCCCCTGAAAGACCAAGTGCTACTGCTCGCTGTGGAAAAATACCTGAATAAAATGCTTTGAATATTTAATTATTGGCTAGGCTAATCATTTCCTAGCCCACTAGCATGAAATATTCATGTGAGAACTTGGTCAGAATTCCGAAATGTGTTTTGAAAACTAGACGCGGCTTGATTCACATTGTTCTCTGGCTTATTGAGATACTTTAAGCATTCCTAAAAATAATGTAGATGTACACTCTCTAGTCAAGGACACGTAATATGAATTATACTTTGATCAACAAAAAATGTGAGTTACCTTTTAAGAGCAGAGTTACATTTGATCCTTTCTCCACTGTGCTAAGTTGTGTTTTAACTGGAAAAAACTGCCTGAGGAGAAGACCTAAATTGAGTTGCATAGCATCTTCAGAGTGCACAAGTATCTCTGTGTTTATATATTTTATGCATTAGCTGAGCAAAAGTTTTGTAAGAAAGTGGCTTCCCAGAGTCTCTTGTTGATGTTTTTGTTTTACTAGAATTAACTTTTCGGGATTGTTTAGAGTTCACCGAGTTAAATTTGAGACTTTTAAGGAGAATAGATTGCAGTATATTATGATATGTACACCATGGCCATAACAAAGCTAAATTATAACACGTTTTAAAATCAAGCAACCATAAACATAACCGGTAATGCATAAGGATTCATATTTTTTTGAATTAAATTTATTTCAAGTTTAAAACCACAATTTCAAGACTTCCCTTGCGGTTGCCCAGCCATTTTCTGATTGATAAGTTCAGTCAGTCAGAATGAATACACAGTATTACTTACAGGAGAAAAAATAGATTGATCTATTCAGGTTGACAGGTCTTAAGTGAAAACAGAACTTCTCATTTCACCCTGGCCTCGACCTGCAAGGTGAAATAAAGGCATTTTGTTAATTCACTAGTAAGAAACTGTCCATCCTGCTGCTTTGATATCATATAGGCCTAGCTTATAGTTCTACAGCAATCCAACTTCATCGTGCTGTGTGGAGAAACAGGTCAAGGTATCTAAAAGTAAAAGGAGGATACTATCTAAAAGAAAGAAAGATGTGTGAGTTGTACATCTCAACTGGCATAAAGAAGCAGGACACATTGAAACAGGAGAAAGAAAGAATACCTGTATGCAGGACATCTGACAATGCCATTACAGTACATGTGTCATAGTACACTGTCAAATTCTTGTAAAAGTAGCAGGACAGCTCTATTATTTCTCCCCCATAAGCTTATTGTGGAGCTAAAGCTTTTATGTGACATAAGACAACATATGTTGTGCCTGACCCCTGCGCTGTGGAAACTAACTTATTCAGACTTAGAAACCTAAAAGGTCATCCTTTTATTTACACAAATTCAAACTCTGCTTTCACTAATTAACTTGTAAATGTGATTATATACAGGGCGTTATATATCTGCAAAAACACTAAAGGTTAACCTGATTACTTAGTCTTTGTTTGCTGAGTGTGCATCATCTTGGTAATATTTAGCAAGTTTTTTTGCTTTAATAATAATAATAATAATAAATTCAATTTATTTAGCGCTTCTCATCTGCCAAGACAAATCCCGAAGCACTTTGCCATCAGTTTGATCTGAAACAAACAAAGAAGAAAAGCAAACATTGGAAGACAGAGGTGAGATAGAAAGTGGGAGAAAGGGGAATAGGGTAATAGAAAGAGAGGGAGAAAAACCAAGAGGGAGACAATGAGAGATGATTAGCTCCTGTGCTGACTCAGGTGTAGAACATTGGGTCATTAGTTTTACAATACTGTAAATCTATTCCTCATCACTCTTTATGGTGTTAAGAAAAATCAGGCCTCAGGTGATAAATCCATTAAAATGCATGTTGGAAAATCAAAGTGGGCTTTGTGTGAATCAAAGCCAATGTCAGGGACTATTACATTCCCCCGAATCCCCACCAGGCTCAGAAGAGAGATCATTACAGGAAATGAATAGAATGAAATGGTTGTTAAAGGTGGGGTAGGTCATTTTGGAGAAACCAGCCGGAGTGGGCTGGAATTTGAAAATACACAGCCGGAAAAAATCTGCCACTTCCTTACAGAGCCCCTCCTCCAACACACACGGCGTGCACATGACCAATGAGGGCACGAGATAAGTTTGTGCACAGATGGAAGGCTGACAGGCAGGTAGGGCATCCAGTTACTTTAGCCGGGCCGGCTAAAATGATTGGTCGTGCTTTTTACAGTGCTACGGCTTCCAACGATGACATTTTTTTATGGATTTTTGTCAAAGCACTAAAGATATTCATTGCTATAGGGATGTTAAGAGCATTCCATGGAATATAACAAAAAGTGTATCTCGAGCCGGTTTCTCAAACTTACCTACCCCACCTTTAAGTGAACTTTTCTTGTTTTTTGGGGTAGCAGACTATTAAAGATGTATAAACAGATTGAAATGACGACAGACAGACAGAAAGACATACACATACACATAGACAGAAGGATATATAGATTAAACATGTATTAATCCAGCTAGCGAATGAGAGAAAGTGGTTTAGAAAGGTTCCTAATTTAGTTAAATTACCAAAGTAATCTAAGTGGCCGAAATAAAAAGAGATGATGCTGTCCAACAATTTTTGTATTGCTGTACCATTCTGCTGTTCACATATACAGATTTTCATCGTTGGCAAATTAAGATGTTGTAACAGGAGCTTAAGAACCATTTCCGTCTTATAAAAAAACTTGCTAAATGCTTGTATACAGTATGCTTAAAGGGCCCATGTCATGTCTCTGGGTATTTATTTATTTAAATGATTGACCCATAAGACTATGGCATCGTTATTACGTAGCCTTTTTCCTGATGAAAAGTCCTGATTAATTCTCCCTCACATCTTTCCTCAACCTCAGGCCTTTTCTCATCGAAGTCAAGAAAGAAAAAAGACATTGGACCTGATCATAATCTTTCAGGTGTTACCTTTGGTTATCCATTGACCCATTTCTGAGCAATTGTCTCCCACTGCTTACCTATCGATAGTCGTTGTTACCATAGAGACCACACCGGGCGGCCGCGGCTCTGGAAAACGAGTGGATTTTCCAATAGTCGGAAGGTTGAGCGGTTTGATACTTGGGAAAGATATAGAACCCCAAATTGCTGCCCAAGGCATACTGTAGCCGTCCAATCCATGTTTGTGAATGAGCATTAGATTAGATTTAATGCATTTGTACACCTTGGCAGCCCTCCTATCAGTGTATGAATGCATGTGTTAAAGGGTAAATGTTGTAAAAGTGCTTTGAGGCGTAAAAGTGGACAAGTAAGGTGCCATATTAATGCAAGACCATTTACAGACTGCACTCTCTGATGAATAGAGCCTATATACAGCTCTAAAAAAAATAAGAGATCACTGCACCATTGTCAGCATTGTCAGTTTCTCTGGTTTTACTATTTATAGGTGTTTGAGTAAAATTAACATTTTGTATTGTATTATATAAACCACTGACAACATCTGTTTGTGTTGGAATTCAACAGACACTGGAATTGAATGGCTGCCATAGATTGAAGTTTAAGAAAAACTTGGAGTGGTCTCTTCCTTTTGTGTGTGTGTGTGTGTGTGTGTGTGTGTGTGTGTGTGTGTGTGTGTGTGTGTGTGTGTGTGTGTGTGTGTGTGTGTGTGTGTGTGTGTGTGTTTGTGTGTTCACTGCAGTTGCCACTTCTTCTGTTTATAATCCAGTCTTAAAACTCTGATATGTAAGACTTCAAAATGTTCTCACTTAGGCGACTCCCAGTGGCATGTATTGGGCCAATTTCTCTTATGAACTACCTATTCTTCCTGAATATTTAAAAATTAATTGGGGACATTATTTGACTTGTATGTCTTTTTACTCAATGTTTCTTTGTAACCTTCTGTGATTGTATGTTAATGAATGCTTTATTTAACCAGAGATCTTTTGTAATGAATTCAAAGGGCTCTTACTCCCACTTCAACCACCTACAAACACACGCACACACACACTCTTTCATTTAAATTATTCTCAAGACTCTCACCCTCTGTGGTTGCTTTCAACACATAGAGTATGCCTTTGACCTGTCCACAACAAACCTGCCACGGTAAGAGCCAAACAAATCCTTAATTATGCATAGAGGTTCTGCAATTATCTGTAATCAAAGTCCTTTGAAGACTCAGTGAAATGGAGGTAAAGTGCCCCCGGTGCACTTATGTGCTGATTAACACTGATTAAGACTTCACTTCAGCAACAATTCACTGCAATAAAAGGTTTGTACAGGTGTCTGCCTCTGCTCCCATTCAAATCAGTTACAATGTGAACAGACATAGCCACCGAACACTGAGGAATTAAGCGAGATAAACATTATCTCCCAATTTTAATAACAGTTGATGAAAAAATAACAATTCAGTATAATTAATGTTATATCATGTATAATGTTTGAATATAACTTTACATCTAATTAGAGCTAAGAAAAACGAACAAAAAGTGTTAAGATGATCGATTAAGTCATTTCCCCAGCAAAACGTTTGACGTCTTAAGTAAGAATTTGCTGAACTTAAGTTCTTTAAGTTCAGCAAATTCTTACTTAAGAAGTGGCATACTTCTCGAAACACAATAGTTGGCCACAAATATCAGTTTTTCAAATTCGGTGACTAATTCTATTTAGCATTTATGTTGTTTTTTTAAATCCAAAATGGATGCTAGGTAGAACTATCTATGCAAATAAAATGAAGGTAAAAAAGTCAACATTAACAAAAAGATTCGGATGAACTGCAAATTGAGGCAAACATATATCTGCAATTTAGTTTTTCATTTATTTAATCAACATTTCTATACGTTTGCCAGAATTAGCCAAGAGGACAGGACAGCTTTTGTAAGTCAACCTGAAGACACATTTCATTTTAAACAAGTAAATACAATCAAATAAAAACATGCAACATACAGTACTGGAAATCTTAATATATCATAAGCTGCCAGAACCCATACATGGTCAAGAGACGAAAGATTATAGACTCAGTTTCTTGTTTTGTTTTACCCCTCTCTCAGGCGTTGTCTCCCTGATCTCCCTGGCCGTTCTGTCCTACGAGCGATACTGCACCATGATAAAGCCAACCATCGCTGACGGCAAAGACTTCCGCCCAGCGCTTGGAGGGATCTGCTTCTCTTGGCTCTACTCTGTGGCCTGGACTGTGCCCCCACTGCTGGGCTGGAGCCGATATGGGCCCGAGGGTCCTGGCACCACCTGCTCAGTAGACTGGAGGACTCAGACGCCAAACAATGTTTCGTACATTGTCTGCCTGTTCACCTTCTGCCTGGTCCTGCCCTTCAGCGTTATTCTCTACTCCTACGGCAAGCTGCTGCACGCCATCAGACAGGTGCGAGTATGCAATGTACTTCTTACAAAGTCACTTTTGTTAAAATAGGTTTTATATCTCAGTGGAAGTGAGCCAGTTAATGCACTTCAAGGTAGTTTTGACAAAAATAAATGCATTTATGAGTGAATCAAATTCAACCCAGCAGTGCATTCCCTAATATTTGACCTAAGCTGATCCACTTATGGAAATCAAAAGGAGCTAGTCTAAATATTTCATTCAGGGCTGTGAAGTTTACAAAAGAAATGGAGCCATGTATCAGCTGCTCTTTCAATGTGCCATCAGATTTACCGCCTCAACAAAGTTGTCTATTAAAGCTGCTTACACCAGTGAATTATTTCAACATCTGTTTTGAACTCTTGCTGTCTCTTAGAGATGCCCCTGTAAGTGTTGTTAGCCTTCTTCTTGTATGTAAGGTAAACCTTGATGCCAGACGATGCACGAGAGAGGTTAGGATGATAACCATATTTTCCTCACATTGTTTCTTAACCGATAAAATGTTGTGTCTGCTTCTCTCAGGTATGTGATTTATTTTTAAAACTTTAATGGTGGCACTTGTATTATCCAAATAGTTTTACCCTTACGAATTGCGAAAGTTTAGGAAATACATGTAATACATGTCAAGATCCAGTTTGTAGGTGAGTACAAATGCTTGCTTAAACATATTGTTTGTTGCATGTATGGTAGGGTTTAATCTTGAGATAGAGTTGGCAAGCGAGAAAGAACATAATCTAAAATGGTATTTGTTGTACAAAAGTGAAGAAGTAGTCCAAGTGAGCCTTAAAAAGGATCCATGGCAGCCTTAATTGAGAGCTTGGGTGTTTGGACTTTTCCTTTTCTTTACTTGCTGGACTTTGACAGTGATTCATTTACTGGTATTCCCTTCGACACCTTATTTGAAATGCCTCACAATTTCTTGCAAATACCGTTTACAGAGAGCTCTCCAGGCTGATGTTATGGAGCCTGGTCCAGGCACAGCACTGTTTGTTTGATAAGCATGAGCTGCTTCACTCAGGCTTCACTTTCAGTTGGTCATCAGTAGCTGCTTGGCTACCAGATGACGAGTACAGCTAGTCACCTTTGTCATAGTCTGGCTTAACAAATGTAAACTGTGTGGTATAAGCCTGCCATGTTTTTGTTAAGGGGTCATTTGTTTCTGTACAATACCTTGTTTTTACACTAACTCTTCCCTTTAAAGTTCTGCTCATTGTGTAAATTATTAGTTTACACAGCATCTCTGTCTGCAAAGTGTTGCTTTTGTTGAGTTTAGGGTCATCTTTGTTTGTGGCCATGAACCACACTCTATGAGAGCTAGGTGCTGATGTGTTGGTGCTGTTTGCACAATCATTTAGTGGGAATGCTGACACAGCATTCCAACCATCTGTTATGCTAAGCACAAAATTCTTTATTATTCCGCGGGGTTATTTTGCGCCTCTTCTTCTCCCACATTGAACATCGCAGAAACTCCGTTCAAACATCAAAACGTTCAGCTTGGTCGGGAAACGATGGCAATTACTTTCATTCATAACTTTCATGATTCCAGAGATACATCCCATAATTCATCACATTTTTAACATGGAAGTCAATGGAGAAACTCTTCAGACTTGAACAATCTTCATGCAACTTCAACTGCTAACTGCTCCTTCATACTTTTAGTCAGAAACCTAATTCCAACTTTAAAATGTTACACATCTTTCTGACATTATTCGTGTAACACAACTTTTAAATCTAATTCTTACTTTTAGAGATATTAAACATTGTTCAGACCTTGGTAAAGAGGCCTTCTTCAGATTTTAGAGTGCGTGATGTCACAGCTAGAGTGGAGGACAGATTTAATTTTGCCTTCTTATTTTCTTTTAAACCCTGCCATAATTCCCAAACCCTACATTCCTGAGACATAATTAGCCATGACAAACGTAGGAAAACATCTCGTAGCTTGAAAGATAAAAACAAATTATGCCAAATAATTAAACAAAATGCCTCTTGAGGGCATGAAGTGACAAAATACTCTCAGAGGTAGTCTGCCCTTTTATTATCCGACTCTGCTCAGCGACGAATTTGAGGTCGACTCGGCCGCATAACTAGACCGACGACGACTTATACAGTTAACCGCCCCTCAATACTGCTAGTGCACCAAGCGCCCGTACCTCGTGTACCAAATATAACCAACTCGCGATTCGTTGAGCCCAGGTCCTCTAGTTTGCCCCAAAGCGTACCAAACTAGCTCACTGCTCTCTTCGTAAAAGTAACAACGACTCTACTCTCTCACACATTGGACGCACTGTACCAACCTTGCCCACAAACACACTTTGGCCCCTCATTGTCTATAGCCACTCACTTCTAAAGTCTTCGCCTCTCCGCCTACAGTCCCCCTTGAAACCTCCGCGAAGACCTTCACGGGGCCCTTCTCACACCCGCAAAAACACATGAAACCCCAAATCCTATTACACCGCCACAAAACCCGGTCTCCACGATTGATCCTCTTCCCACACAACAGAACACGACGCGACAAACCCACCCCTCCTTCCACCGTCCCGACCTTCACACATGTTACCCCACAACTTACGCTCTGTA
>NW_011342444.1:0-13863 GCF_000735185.1 Notothenia coriiceps | reverse complement strand
AATTTCATTTACCTTGGGGGAACTCAAAAACATGTTTCCACAATATTTTAGACATTAAATTGGTGACGTATTTCTTTTTAGTGACTTGGCGGGCCCAAATCAGGGAGAAGACCGTACAAAGCTGTGGGACCAGTGTTGTGGGAAGGATCGCCTTGTTTTGAAACGGCTCGGCCGCTTTCCTCAAAAGGCCTCTCTATCCTTGTTTTTTGTTTTTTAATGTTTTTCTTGCAATCCTGCTCGCCGGAAAAGCGGCTTTCGGACGACGGGGGGGGAAAAAGCCGTCATCAAAAAAAAAGCCAATTAACCTGACGGGCTTTTTCTTCTGGGACTTCCAATTCCACGGCCTCGGATGTCAGAGCCCTCCCGCTGCACGCCATGTGAGGGATCGGATGGATTCGCCCTGCTCTTTTCCGGGGAGCTGGCGGCCTCTGCTGGGGGCCCGCTTGGAAACAGCTCCTCCTGGGCCCGGACTGAACTTTGCTCCCGGGCCCGCGCGGCGTTTCAAAACATTTGCAAAAAACATTCTTCTTTCAGCTGAGGACGCACTACAACCTTCGGGCAAGCCCGGAGCGAAAAAAAAAAAACTTTTGGCATGGCTTTGGCTAAAAAAAATGCTTTTAGGTCGATAGCAAAAACAAAAAACGTTCCTTGCTAAAAAATGACTTCTTCACCTTCTTTCGTTGAAACTGGGGGAATTTATGTTTTCTGGAACGGAAGAACCTTTGGGTCCACGCTGGCGGAAGGCAGCCTATAAAACACCGGTTCTCTTGAAACTTTTTTTTCCTTCCTGAACTTGTACAGTTCTTTCAGGGCCTTCCCCCTGTAACCCCACCCAAAGCCAATGGTGGGGGGGCATGCAATTTAGCTTTCAGTGTTTAGAAAAAAGCTAGCCCCAAATTTGCTTTGATGCTTTCCCACCCTTTGTAAAAAACTAAAGCCTACGCTAGCTTTTGAGTTGGGGCAGCTTTTTTGAAATTGAAAACTCGGCCTATTTACTCTAACGCCAGTCGTGTTAAAATCGTCCGGCCAAAAAAAAGTGGCCCAATAAAAGGATTTTCATAAAAAATGACTTTTCTGACTTTCTGTTCCGGGGAATCAATGGTGAAAATTATTGATCGTGTTTTGACTCTCCGGGAGACTTTCAACATGTCCATGTGTTGTTTGTGGCAGTCCAAAACCTCTGGTTTAGGGGAACTTTTTTTAAAATCTCCTTGAATTCTTTTGGTCTGGTTTTCAAGGTCCGTGGCTGGCCCAAAAAACCACACGAAAAAGGAACAACACTTTTGGGCTTAGTATTATCGTTTGGACTGTCGTAATGCTGTGAGTTGAAAATCTGTGCGAATGCGTCGCTCCGTTGGCAGCTTCACAAAAAAACCCCCGGGAAACGGAGGGGCCGGCGCTCAAGTAGTGGCCTGAAGCGTTGGCGGCAACCGTGCAGGCTCCTTCTTTGTTAGCGCGACAGCGTTTCGGGGGGGCCTGTTTCTGTTGACACGGGGCGCTCAAACGGGAGCGTGGTTCCAGCGTCGAGTGAGAAGACGGTCGCCCCATGGTGGCACGCCCGCGATTGGACGACAGCTAACGGCGGTCCCATTCGCACGTAACGGGTGTGGAGGCCTATGTGTGTTTGTGCATCGGAGGACAGCGTTTTCACAGCTGGAATTTCGTGACAGCGGACATTTATTTTCCCCTCCTCGGAGCGGATTTTTTGTGGTGCTCATGGACTCTTCAGTACAGGAGCACCTGTCAAACCTCCGAGCCCCTTTTCACGCGGCTCAACGAACATGGATTGATCATCACATCCTATAAAAGTGCCAGTTTTGGGGTGTCTCTGACATCGATTTCCTGGGACACCGCGGTCACCCAAGGCGGTGCGACTCTCCTCTGCCAGCGAAGGTGGGAGAGTCTGTTGCGGCGCCGCAGCGGCAGCTCTCCCTACATATCGGAAGTTCACTACACGTCGGGAGACGTAGCCGTGGCTGGCAAGTCCGAAAAACCTGGTTGGCTGATTGCCTCTCCAGGGTCGTCATCGGAAGCGTCCAGTTGGGCTTGGGACTATGCTCCACATTGGTTGGGCGGGACCCAGGTCAGGAATCCCGATCGCGTTTGCCAGGCTCTGGAGGTGGCAGGGCGCGCGGGGCTGCGCTTGGAGGGACGTCGGTTTATTCGGCGACGCGGGCATTACTCTCCTTTGTGACGTCTCTACGGGCCTGGCGCGCCCTCATATCGTCCCTGCAAAGCTTGGAGGCGTCCGGTGTTCGAAGGCTGTGCCACGGCCTGTCACACCCTGGCGTTAAATCTTCGTTACGTTTGGTAGCGCGCGGAAGTTCGTTTTGGAAAGGCCTGAAAACGGGATGTGAGGACTGTGTGGCCAGGGAGTGGCGTGGGCTTGTCAACGCGCTAAGGTGCATCGCCACACGAAGGCCCCGTTGGATGCGTTTCCTGGTCCTGAGAGGATGTTTGATCACGTCAGGGTCACCAGTGCTGAGTGCCGTGAAAAGGGAGTCGGAGGCGGTGTATTCAGAATGGAGTTCCAATCTTTATTAGCCATTAATATCAAGAGAGGTTAACACATGACTGCTCTGCTTGATGCGCTAAGCAGGAATGGCAGCTGAAGTTACAGGTGGTTCCTACTCAAGGGTCCGTGTGGCAACCACAATACGAGAGGTGAATTATGTGCCCAATAACGTGTCACCACATTTATATCTAATAATCGACAATAACAACTGACCGTCGGGGTAGCATTTGCTTGGCTTTTCGGGGTATATCTCCACTGGTTGGGACATGTTAAACAATACCGTGTAACTGTCACGTTTGAAGGGGTACGAAATCGTGACATCTTCACTTCTCTCCCAGCATTGGTAAAGATTCGTTCACATGTTTCACGTCTTGCCGTGATACCGGGTTGTTTATAACACCAGTGCATTCAAGGGGAGGGGGCAGATGGTGTGCTGGAGAGGCTGTAGATCTGTGAGGGCCAATCACCATCATGTGTTTTGGGAATGCCCTGGGATTGTTCACTATTGGGACTCAATAAGAGATTGAATGGAAAATGTCAGAAAACAGAACCCTCTCTGTTCCTCCGTACCCACATCTCTAAAAACGGGGGTACAACGGAGCTGATCCAGATTTGCATCCGATATGACCTAATATCGGAAATGTGGGCTGGCTTTAAACCCATGGTCCTATCAGAAACGTTGCTATCAGAAACAATCCCTGGCATATTTTGGACATAATATGGTCTTTGTTTACATTAGCAAGCATCGCTAACACTCAGAGCTAACGCTGTACTGGAGAGAGTATATGTAAAGAAGCAGGAAATAAAAAGGTAATCACCTTGTGGTAAACCCGCAAGAGAAAAAGCATTTGAGCTCCATACTGTTTCAGAAATAACCTTGATGTGGTTTGGAACAAAATATGGCATTTAATCAAGGCAGCCTTTAACAGAGTATCTCTGTAGAATTGTCCTTCATGAGCTCTCGTCTCGGCTCCATTTTTTTTTTTAAAGCTACGGACCCAGAATCAGCACTTCTCTAACAGGGCTGAAATAAAGGGGTATGAGGCATGGCTAGAATGGGTGATCTGTTTAGTATTCTGAGCAAAACACTTCATAGACATGTTTTTTTATATATCTGAGACCTATAATATACACCTACAAATAGTATAATAGGAGACCTTTAATATATTACACACACACTAAACTGTAGGTTTTAGTCTAACAGTTACAGTTACAGATACATGACTGTCATGCAATACTGTATAAAAGTGTTTTTTAATTGCCAAAAATTCTAAATTTGATTTGATTATTTTAAGTAGGTCCTTGTTTGGTTCTTTGTTAGTCTCACACAGTGTCACTATGGTCGGCCTGGCCTGGCGTCATAAGCACTGAGCTAATCATTGGGTTTATGCAATTCAGGTTAAATTAAATTACAGAAACTACACCACAACACTTTAGGAATGATGGTTGTCTGTCCGCTTTCTCACTCTGGCGTCTGCCTACTGATTAGCTCATACTAGATAAGACCCACCTTCTTTAAGTTGGTAATCAATATATGAGAAATTACCACCAGTGAGCTTGACATTGGGATTATAATCTTTTATATAATTGATAGCAGCCGTCTATCAGTGGAATGAGAGCATCCTTGAATGTACTTTGATGAAAGTTTACAGTGTAAATCCTGCTTACACCTGCCACACCATTCAGCAAACATTTCTTGTTTACAAAATTAAACAAGTGATTATCTAAGGGGCTATGAAATGTATGGCATTTTTTAAAATTGGTTAGAGTAATGCAAAATACAATTTATCGATAAAAGGCAGAAACATGGAAACCTCTTTGATGACCTTTACATTAAGAAACACAGGCAACAATAGCTGTTAGGGAAATATATTAAATAAGTAAGAAGTATAGGCCTACTATAAAAGTCAGTTTAAGAGAGTTGTCCTGATTTGAATTTAAAAACATTAAAAAAACACAAAGCTTCATACAGTATCTTATAGTCATGCACAAACAACAATTGCACATACAGTAATATTTGTGACAGTGTGAGGAGCAAGATACTTCCTTCAGAGAATTATATTGGTGGCTATGTCAATTATTGTACTGTAGGGTTTCTCACTGATGCAAACTGATGTATGCATTCGAGTGTGAAACTGCACAGACCAAAATAAAGGTCTGAATCCTTCTCATTCCTCTCCCAGACTATGTTGTCTGTTTAATTTAGATTTTCTTTGAATTATATTTCCCAATCGCATGAATATTTAATAGATTCTTAATGCAATATTTATGTTGGCAGAAGAGGATTTGATTGTTTGGGTATAAATGTCACACGAGCATTTGCAGCTCCTGAGGTCTGTACGACGAAGCAGGATTTTCGCTTAGCCGGCTAACTTCAGGGAAAACTCTGGGTTTCTGGTCCTATGACGCCTGTTCTCTTTTTAGCAGGCTAGATCTCCATGGTAACTTATGCTGAGCGGCTAACCTGGTCCGGAGCAGGTTAGGTTGCAGGCTAAGAGATCAACTCAGTGAAAGCACCGCCTGCTGACCAATCAGAGCTCAGTGTGCGGAGTTTAAAGCGATCAAGTTATATTACAGGAGAAAGGAAATACAGAAAAACTGCCATTGCAGGAAAGACGGCTAGCAAAAACTGTGTGAACGTGAAAATTAATAGAATATCACCTCCCATCTTCAGAGCAATCTGACTATTATAACATTAGCGTTAAGAAAGCTTACTTAAATATCTGCCTCAACACAAGTAACCGGATCAAAGTAACATTACGTTCAGTCCGCGGCACTGTGAGTGCAGACGTCGATGTGTCCCATTATCATTCATATCACATCATATCACATCATAATGTATCATATATTTCCTTATCTGAGTCAGCTTCTTGAGGAGTATCTTGACAACCAGTCAATCTCAAGCCGGCCCCTCAAAAGCGTGCTGCTTTATCGTTAGTTTTGCATTTTACACATTACTATTTTGTTCTAGAGAACCAAAAGTGACAATCTTTAGAAGAGATGGTGGAGCTGGAGAGAGTGACGTTTTGCTGTGCCTTAATCCTGATGGACAGGTCGCCATGGTGACAACTTGTCAACCATAAGCACTAAAGCAATGCGTTTTCATCTATTTTACTTTAAAGGGACCATCATTGACACAATGGATATCATTTTTCATTGAAGAAGGCTTGAATCTAGCATTGAGACCATAAACAGATGTAAACAATGTTATAATAAATCAAGTAGAAGTAGGGCTATTTATTTGAGAAAGAATGCAAGTTTTTGCCTCTTCAACAATGGCTTTACTTTTTAGAACCAGAATGTTGCTGCCTATTTAAGACAGGCCAGACATGGCAAATCTCCCAGGTGAGTGTGCAGATGAAAGAAAAAAGGAAACAGCAATTACTTTCTTGGCAAGTTTTCTTGTTGGCAACATTGCAGTCAGATTACTCTGAGCTGCCTGCTATATATGGGAGCTGCATCCTCAGGTAGTTTAACAGCATTTCACTTTGGAATGCAGAGTAAGGTTCATTTCAAGCTATTTCTCCCTTTAGCAACACACATTGATCCTATGACCAAGTTAAAGCAACTGTTTACATTTTGAGTTGATCTGTAACACAAAAAACACTGTTGTAAATGTCATCATATTGGAAATAGTCACGACTAAACTTTTTTTTTAAAAAGTCAATATTTAAGGAAAAAAGCCTAATTATCCATTGCAGCTAACACGTAAGAAAAGTCTGCAACTAATGTGTTTGAATTCTTATTAGTTTTACCCTATGAATGACTCTTAAAAGCAATAAACAGTAGGGTGTGTGCTCTTCTGGCAGGTGTTTTGTTGCTCGATTATAATGATAGCTCGGGTGCAGTTTGTTACTTATTAACATTAACTGACCCCAGGTAAAACAACAAACAATATAATTGTCTCCTGAATCCTCAGACCAATTAAATTGTAGTTTATGTTATCGAAACTGTGTTGTTTTTCCTTTCTTCTTACCTACCATGTGTTTATTTGTTGTGTATCAATATCGTTTTTGTTCCCCTGCCAGGTCCGCAGTGTGAGTTCAGTGGTAAACCGGCGCAGAGAGCACCGGGTGTTGGTGATGGTCGTCACCATGGTGGTGTGCTACCTGGTATGCTGGCTGCCTTATGGAGTGGCAGCCCTGCTCTCAACTTTCGGCCCCCGTGACATTTTGACCCCACAGGCGAGCATCACGCCATCGCTGCTGGCCAAGTTCTCCACCGTCGTAAACCCTTGTATCTATATATTCATGAACAAACAGGTGAGATTTCTTTCTCTTTCTCAGTTCATTAGTCATAATGCAGGCTTTTTCGTGCATTGCCATCTTGTTTATTGTAAAAAAAAGTGTCTGTTAAATGTATTTCAAAATGTGTTGGAAATATAATGTTAATTAGGATTTAGGCATCATGTTTAGCCAAACTCTGATTCAGTCGGGATGTTTGGTTAAAATCGCTTGCATTCTGAACAACTCAATCACTTTTCACATGATTGATTTTAGTGGAATTGTAACTTATGGCAAACCTTTAGTGTTCTTTCAGTTTATTTTATTGTAGATAGTGAGGTTAAAGTAAAGTGTTTTTTTGGTAAATTGTTATCCTAAACTAAACAGGAAACTAAATGTGGTCAGTTTCAGCAATCTATTTATCTGCTCTACTATTCCTGAAAAATCAAATGGAGAGGTTAGTTAAAGGAGATTGACAGCCATGGGAGGGTTAGTGAAGGCACATGCAGACCTCCTTCCTCCATCTGCTGGCTCCTCATTGACACCTTCAGACTGAACACATCCAGCTGTGAACATACAGGAAGCAAACCGCTAAAAGGCATAAACACACACACACATGCACACAACATACACATACACACACACACCATTAAAATATGTCAAGCCACCGCTTCTGCCCACTGTGTGTGAGCTTGTGATACATTTCACTGACATACAAGCACACAGCACAGTAATTAAAGGAGGAAGAGGAAGTAATCTGGTTTATGCCACTGGCTGTCCTAATTGGCAGCAGAGAACATTTCAAGGGTCTTTGTAGCAGCATTTCACCTTCAATAAATCATTACCACAGTCATTAGTAGATTAGTTTAATTACTGTGAACAAGTGTGAGCATTAAAGGTCAACTCATGCGTGTCTACACATTGCTTGGGACATTTTGACAAGATTTTCTTTAATACCTCTGTAAATAATGTAATAACTCAGGTGACCTGAGTACTGTAAGTATTAGGTTATTTAGTTATTTCTCACTCCGATTGTACAGTCCTTCATGCAGCTTGTTAAATGTATGACTGTAACTTAACCAAGTCATTTTTTTGTGGGGTTCTTTTAATACACAATGTTAACCACGTATTTCAAACTGCTAATGTAATCTAGGATAACATTTTTCTTCAAAAAGTAATTGAGAATGATTTTTTCCTTTTTTCCTTCATCTAATGTCTTTTTGGCACAAATTACACGATAATGCAACATGACAGAACTTACATCAATGAAGGATAATACGTGGGTAGAAAAAAGGGGGGAAAAAAGAGAAGAAGAATCAATAAATGTTGGGGAAAAAAGGGAGGAAATAGTGAGAAAGGGGAAGACATAATTGAAGAGTAAATGAAAGAAGAGATAGCAGGATTGAAGAAGAAGAAATTGTTTGGATGGGTAATCTACAGTAAGTAGTTGTTAAGGGAAGACAGAAAACAAGAAAGGACGGTATTTATTATTAAATAGGGAGATAATGGGGGGGAGATAGATAGACAGGAAAAGTAATGAAAAAAAGATAAATGGAGATAAAGAGGAAGACATTAAGTAATGATAAGATATAAAGTAAGGATAAAGCAGTGACACATGTCAGAAAGACCATAAGAAACAGTGAAGGAAAGGGTAAAGGAAACGATGGAACTAAATGAAAAAACTGATAAAGAGGAACCACAGGTATTGAAGGAAAAAAGCTGACGAGCGGGATAAAGAAATCCATTTAATATAACCTTCTCATAACATAGCTTTGGATTAACATGTGATGTTAATATCAAGGAGCGACACTGCGCTGGTGACCTTTCCTTTTTCTCACACTCTTTTATCTGTCTGTCTCTTTTTATCTATACTTCCACCTCAGTCTGTCTCCTGTCACTTTTGAGATTGGGAGAAATTTACATTTCTTTGATGTCACAACTGTCTGCTCTGTCTGGTCGTGAAGGTTTCTTTTTAGCTTTATGTGTGTGATGATAAAGCTACCGAACTGGACTTCCACGGCCACAGATAAACTCACAGGAAGAAACACTGTGTGGCACTTTCAGTCTTCAGTTCCTCCCAGCCCATAACTATGGCAGCAGTGTGTTGAGGCGAGTTGAAGACTTAAAGCGCTGCACAGATTCATTCCCCGGATCTGAGCTGTCAATCTTCCTCCTTTATTGATTTTAGGTTTTTTCTGCATAAGATTTTCACATCTTTTTGGTGTTAAGTCACTAAATACATTTACTTCCATACTGTTTACATTTGAAGATGCTTAATACTTCTATTCAACATTTCAGAGGGATATATTCTACTAAATCCTCCATTACATCCATCCATGTGTCTTGGCTGTAACTTTACAGATTAAGATTTATAACAACAACACATGTGATTCATTTATAAAATATGATTGTGTGCTTACAATACAATACATGTACATACAATACAATTGTTTGTTGTCAAAATGTGGTCCATCACTACCAAGCAATACACCTATAGAAGTAATATAATAATGTAACTCTCTGAATGGGACCATTCTGCTTTTAAGATATAGGAAAGCGTAATAAAATGTACTATTAATGTGGATTTATTTTCATTTTTTATCAAAATACCTTTTTTATTTCAATATTTGGATACACCTGTTTGACCAAAACTTTTTCACAATTGTGGTCAGAAACGTTTTGGTTTGCAACCCATTTAAATCAATCAATCAATCCATTTAAAAATGTGTTAACAAAGTAATAACTTTTTACCTGTCCTAACTGGTTTAATTATAAGTTATCTTTATTTCGTTTTCATAATAGGGACAAGGGAAAGGTTTCATTAGAGGGAAAATTGTGCACTCGTTGTTTTTTCTAAGAAGAACTTTGTGGTTATATATAATCTTATTTATAGAATTTCTGGTAGAATAAAGGCATATTACAGCCTACAGCAGTGGTACATTTCTTCTTTTTTCTTCCTGGAACATAGATCTACACAAATGAGACACTATTACCAGGCTAATCACAGCTCTCTGGAAAATAATACATGGGGATTTAAAACACATGAAGATTCTAAATGGATTGCCAATTTTGAAAGCTGGATAATTTCCTCGGGGTGACAAAAATTAATTGGCTCGTATATCATGAAAGAGCTTAAGTATTTAAGTTAAAAAGCACCACCGGTCTCATTTGTCATATCAATCTCTGGGTGGAAACATGCAAGGAAACTACTCATTCATATGTTGTAATGAGATGTAGTGAAGTGTCTCATCATGCGGCACACTAATTTGCATAGCGGCGCCCTGGGGAAATGTAGTTGACTTAAAGTATACGTGTGGAACCAGAGAGTATACTAAGTACACTACGTTTATCCAGGGGAGCTTGATGCCTGCTCGACTCCCGACATGGAGGAAGGAAGAAGGATGTCAATAGAACTGTACTAATTCTACACATCATAAAGAGTTACATGTTCATTTTATTCATACTCGTTTTTGGCCATTTTGTCATCTGTTAATATTATTAATACTAAAACTACAGCTATATACTATTCCACCACTCATACTAGACTAACCCTAGTCTACTACTGCTACTATACCTCAATTTCTAAGTCTTATGGTACTGTTTTACTCGTAGCTAAGGTCACTCACAAGGTCTTGTTGTACTTTAGGTCTACTTCTTCTACTGCTATATTACATACCATTCATTATGTTGTCACAACTGTCTGCTCCCATTCATTGTTGTTATCCCTATTTATACCATGACTATATGACTACAGCTATACTAGGTGTACAACTTGTAATACTGCATGGCCTACTGATATGCAGGTTGAACTAAAGTTGTTTTTTGTTGTTGAAAAAAGCAGTTTACTGGTGCTGTCTTTCATAGTTCAATTTCTACTTTTACAAACATAATAACACATTATCGCTACAATTCTATTAGAGTAGTTGAGTAAGAGTAGAGTACAACGTTTTTACTAAAAATGAAAATACTTTAGAATGGAGAAAATCAGGAATAAAAAAACAAAACACTGTCACACTATTGACGTATACTGTATACTCCTTTCCCACAAGTATTTTGTTCGATGTGGATATCAACGGAATTCTTTCAACCTCACAATAAACTTTATTTATTCATTTGTGATGATTTTTAAAATGACATTCTTCTTTTGATTTCTTTATATGACACTATGACTTGCAAAACAAATGAGTAAATCATGTGTACTTTTACTCAAAAAGATTATTAGGTGTTAAAGTTAGGCTACTTATACTGTATATCCTACATGTGAGAGTGTCAATATAATTCAATATAGTTTCAACCCACATTTGGTTATAAACCTTTATGTGTAGGCTACACATCTCATTTCATGTCAGTGTGAGAATATTTTGTGTTAGAGGTAATGTTGTTGTTGTTAGGTAAGAGAGTAAAAGGCAAGTAACAAACATTGGTGGACAAGGACACAAAGAGGAAGAAAGAAATTCTCTTAAGACAGCAACACCGCCACACAGATAATAGACAGGGTTTCATATTTTATACTTTATTTTGAAACAAAAACATTAAGGAACAGCTTGGATGCAGGCGTTTGTTTTCCTTATGCAATTCAAGAGCTCTTCAAAGTATAGTAGGAGCGGGAGCTAAAACCACTTGATTGGGATACACCTAATCTCATAGGACCAAAGACCATATAAGATCATATATTTATCCCAAAAGACTACAAGAAGCCCAATCAGTAGTTGGTGTGACTTAAATCATATTGTAACAAGATATATGCATTATTGAGGAGTTAAAAATGTGAAATTTAATAAACAAATTGCTTCCTCCTAAACCTAACCCTAATCCTTGACTATTAATGAAAGTTTTATTTTCATTTGATTTCTTGAAATCCGGATTGTCCTTACCATATTTCAAGACTTCAGACTTATTGGATACATTTTTCTTCATTGTACTCAATATAGTTTTTGACCACTATTGAATGACACTAATCCAATGTGTATGTTTCCAGTTCTACAGATGTTTCAGGGGCTTCCTTGGATGCTCTACACCTGAAAGAGGCTCCACCTTAAAGACATTTTCACGGCCAACCAGGACGCTTCGCACCGGCCGCGAGCAGAAGGAACTCAATGTGACGGATCCTGCCCTGTCCACCGTCAACCCCACACCCAACTCCATCCAAAATGTGTCTCAGAGAGCTAATTATGTGCCTCCGTGTTCATCGAATCATCACTCAGCTGCTTCACACTCCCCTGCTGCTAACACCCCCAAACCCAAGCTGATTCTGGTGGCTCACTACAGGGCACAGAAAAGGGGAAATGAGAATGGGATCTGAAGGTGATGAAAAGGTCACAGGTCTCAAACCAACAATTATGCTATCCTGATACAAGGATTTGAGTAGGATTTAAAAAATAAAAAAACTAGGACGTTTTTAATCCCAGAAAATGTTATATTTTTCTGTGAAGTCAGCAAACAGAGATACACACAACATGTCAGTTTAATCCTGTTTACAAGAGGCAATGTACGCACAGGGCTAAGCGTAGTGCTTCATGTTAAGATTACCCATTATTAAATCCACATAAATAGGTTAAGTATTTTGGCTGTATTAATTAAATATAATTGTTACGTTAATTAATAATGTTATTTTTTGATCGGAGAAATTAATCAGAAACAATTTGAAGAAGCAAAGCGTTCTTTGGGGGAGATTTCATAAATCTTTTGGTGTTTCTTTTTAAACGAGGTGTTGCTACTCTAAGTAGGATTATTATTTTCAAATCATTTTTCCCATTTGTAATATTTAAGGATTTCATACAGTGTACAGTATTAAAGATGTGTTGAACAAAAGTATGCAATTAAGAACTGAGGAGTTGCCTTCATTTGCTATTTTGCTTTGATGCATATAGGCCTTCAGGACTGGGACTGTTATGAAAGCCATTAAAAAGGAAATGTTGCTATGTTATTCGTGAGATTTCACTGTTTTGAGTTGTCTTGATGTTTCTGAAGCTTCTGTTTTTCTTTGTTTAGTAGAAAAGTTGTTCTGTGTTGTCAACCAATGTAGTTTATTTGCTTATGTAACATAAATGAAATCTGTTCACTTACAGATTTGACTCTCAATCTTTTTCATTTTATCTCTCATTCTTATTTACATCCATGTGTTGATTAATCCATGAATTAGGCATTATTTACATGGTGGGAATCAGATTCTACATTAAAGCCTTCGTCTTGCTGAGAAACAAACATAATAGGAGCCCTAGAGTATAATATTACAACCAGAGTTGGGCAAGTTACTTCCAAAATTTGATACAATACATATGACTTATTACTGTCTTTTTTAAGTAATAAGTTACATTACAATATTACTGTCTCTGAAATGTAACGAGTTACACTACTTTTATATTACTTTTGAGTTACTTTACCAAAATAACCGCAAAAGAATGGCTAGGTATTTTAAATGCTAAAATGTAGTTTAGTGCAGCTCATTATACATCCAGTGAAGGGCAATGTGGTATAGCATAACAACTGTGTAGGCCAGGGGTCGGCAACAGGCGGACCGCGTTCCGGATCCGGACCCGGACGCCGACCTATACGGACCTGGACCTATAATCAATACATTAATAGGGGATTTCAATTTTGACGGGGCGATTATATTTTAACTGCCGCCGACAGGGGGCGAAAGAGACGAGTGAGCGATACAGGGAGAGAAACACAGAAGAAGAGAGGAGTAAGAGATACAGGGAGAGAAACACAGAAGAAGAGAGGAGAGAGAGATACAAGGAGAGAAACACAGAAGAAGAGACGAGAGAGAGATACAGAGAGAGAAACACAGAAGAAGAGACTAGAGAGAGATACAGGGAGAGAAACACAGAAGAAAGATGAGAGCGCAGCAGAGAGAAGCGGAGAGGAAAGTGAGTGAAGAGAATAATTAGCGATACAGGGAGAGAAGCGGAGAGGAGAGTGAACAGGCGTGTTAGCGGCAGACAGGGAGAGACAAATAATTACACATGGCGCTCTCCAAGAAGAGGAAAGTGGACAGTGAGAACAGAGCTTTGAACCCTGAGTGAACTCATTCATGTTCATCCTGCCCACTGGGAGCACAGAACCAGTGTGTCTCATTTGTTCAGAGACCGTGGCGCTCATTAAAAGTGCCAAAACGCCACT
>NW_011342443.1:0-1691 GCF_000735185.1 Notothenia coriiceps | reverse complement strand
CAGATTTGCGTCCGATATGACGTAATATCTGAAATGTGGACCCACGGCCCTATCAGAAACGTTGCTATCAGAAACAATGCCCGACTGTTTTGGACGTAATATGGTCGGTGTTTACATTAGCATCGCTAACACTCAGAGCTAACCTGTACTGGAGAGCATGTGTGTGAAGAAGCAGGAAGTAAAAAGGAACTCACCTTGTGGTATAACCGGCAAGAGAGAAAGCCTTTGAGCTCCATACTGTTTCAGAAAGAATCCTTGATAATCCATGATATGGCGTTTCATCACGGCAGTATTTAGCTTAGACAGTAGCTGCCGGGTCCCGCATGAGCTCAGCCCCCTGCTTTTTTATTTGTTATCAATTTTTTTTTAAAGCTTTATACCCAAAATCAGCACTTTTGAAACAGGAAGTCAAATAGAGGGATATGAGGCATGGCTAGAATGGGGTATCTGTTTGGTATTTTGAGCAAAACACTTGATAGACATGTTTTTTATATATTTGTATATATCTGAGACCTATGCTATTGCCTACAAATAGCATGATAGGTGACCTTTAAGTAGAAAGTGGTTATCATTTGGTGAGAAATGTGTTCCTTCTGGTGAGCAATACTTGAGGACAAAATGCTGTTTATTCAAAAAATAATATACTGATTATTTTATACAGATATTTTGATAATAGGAGACCTTTAAACAAAAGAGCGGGATATACCAACACCACAAAACATCCCAAAGTCAAAGTCTCGCTCCTTCTAGTCGCTCAGAATGTGTGATCAAGAAATAAAACTAAGAATGTTTCCCATTAATCAAAATCCTATTTAATCAAAAAAAGGACAGCATTCGAAAGAAACAATAAATCCTCCGACGTGGCTTTCAAACCAATCAGCAGTTTAATTATGCAGCCACTCAAAAAGGCTCCTGAGAAGGCGGGGGGGGAATTAACTTGCAGTACTAACAGATATGGAGTGTTATTAAAACTCACTCCCACTCTCAGAGAGTAGGAAAGCGCTTTTAGCTCCCGTACAATCCCATTGTGTGTCATTGTCTGCTGAAGCCTGTGGGAGATGGCCAGCTGCACCATCACCCCACTTATCTACAGTTATAATTGCCCCTAAAGCTCACGGCTAAAATGGCTATTGAGGATTATGATGAAGGTGAAATGAAAAAGCACGATCGCAATCTAAAGAGACGAGAAGAGGGGAGGATAGGATTTCCTGCTTCCTTTAACAAAACAAGAACCAAACAAATTGACCACATCCATATTTTAGTCTACACGAGACAGCCACAAAGAATACACAATGTATGTAGTGTAAGCCACTTTGAACAAAGCACCTGCTACATGTATTACAGATGTATGATAAGTATTGACCAAAGTGTAGTAAATTATTATTAGTATGTATTAGGGCTGAACGATATATTGTGTCATGGCGATAACCGCGATATGCGCGATATTCAAATCGCAGGGACGTGCGATTTTATTCATCTTTATTATTTATTTATTTATTTTTTAGGACGTGCGATATTAAGTAGGTAAATTAACTCAAACACGTCATGTTACAATTATTTTGCTGCTTGCTACAAAAGGAAAACTTGCGCGGCTCTCATGTCAGGGGTACTTGAGTGAGTGACACACAGCAAACCACCAATCACAATCATTCTTGATCAGATCACAGCAGGCCCCGCCCCGCTAGTTTGCA
>NW_011342442.1:0-1994 GCF_000735185.1 Notothenia coriiceps | reverse complement strand
TGGATTTTACATGTGTGTGTGTGTGTGTGTGTGTGTGTGTGTGTGTGTGTGTGTGTGTGTGTGTGTGTGTGTGTGTCTGTGTGTGTGTGTATGTGTGTGCATGTGTCTGTGTGTGCGTCTGTCTGTGTGTGTGTGTGTGTCTGTCTGTGTGTGTGTGTGTCTGTCTGTGCGTGTGTGTGTGTGCTGTGTGTGTGTGTGTGTGTGTGTGTGTGTGTGTGTTTGTGTGTGTGTGTGTGTGTGTGTGTGTGTGTGTGTGTGTGTGTGTGTGTGTGTGTGTGTGTGTGTGTGTGTGTGTGTGTGTGTGTGTGCAGTTTTACTTCTGCTGTTTACAGACATATTTATAATCTATATATCATTTTTCTCCAATTTTATTTAAATTAAAACTTTTATAGGAATATTTTCTTGATTTTTTATTTTATTCCACATCTTTTTTTGTTCTTATATTTATAGAAATATATATACATTTTTTTAAATATTTAATTCCACATTTTCTACTTTAACTTCTTATGCTTACATTTATACATTTATTTTTGTTTTTTTTAAAACTGAAAAAAACCCAATTCCAGATCAATAAAGTATTTTAATCAGATTTTTGGTGATTTTGAGAAAGAGAACAAACCGAGGTCAGGGTTATCTCATGAAACCTCACTTTACGCTTATCACATGTTGGGGGATTGCTAGAGATGTCTAGTGGCACGAAGTCCACCCTCCACTCAGAGCTGATCATTGTGATTATTGATCCGAGTTCCCGATGGCCGCGATGCAGCTTCAGTTAACCCCTCAGAGCCACCTCCACTCAGAGCTGATCATTGTGATTATCGATCCGTGCTCCTGGTGGTGAGCAGCGCCTGAACTGACTTCACCTCTCTGTCGCAACGCCTGGAGTTTCTCAAGCCTCGAGGCGCAGATCTGATCCTGCAGAGCGACCGCACGTCAGCCCTTTCACACTCATCTGCACAGAGAATAGCAGAAGTGATCTCAGATGTTGAAACTTGGTGCTCTTGAAGACAGATCATGGTGAGACGGTTTACTGGAGCTCAGCGTCTCTTCCCGTCCGAGCACATCCGCTGGCAGAGGAGAGAGGAACTATCTCAGAGGACACACTCTGAGGCACACCCAGCGACTAGGGTCACTCTCAATCTACTTCACCTTTTGTTCTACATGTTCACTTCTTAATACCTATTTTCATTATTAATATACTTAAAGTAGAAGGGCCTCAGATTCCAGCTGAACACGAGTAGCTTTGAACTGTTGAACATTTATAACTGTGGTTCCTATCAATGGCTTTCTATGTGTCTTCAATACATACATAAAAAGAGTAACAGTAGAAGTACTCAGATCTTGTACTTGAGTAAAAGTAGAAGTACTCAGATCTTGTAGTAAAAGTACACGTAGTCAGATCTTGTTCTTGAGTAAAAGTAGAAGTACTCAGATCTTGTAGTACAAGTAGAAGTACTCAGATCTTGTAGTAAAAGTACACGTAGTCAGATCTTGTACTTGAGTAAAAGTAGAAGTACTCAGATCTTGTTCTTGAGTAAAAGTAGAAGTACTCAGATCTTGTTCTTGAGTAAAAGTAGAAGTACTCAGATCTTGTCAGTAAAAGTAGAAGTACTCAGAGTCTTGTTCTTGAGTAAAAGTAGAAGTACTCAGATCTTGTTCTTAAGTAAAAGTAGAAGTACTCAGATCTTGTTCTTAAGTAAAAGTAGAAGTACTCAGATCTTGTTCTTAAGTAAAAGTAGAAGTACTCAGGTCTTGTTCTTAAGTAAAAGTAGAAGTACTCAGATCTTGTTCTTAAGTAAAAGTAGAAGTACTCAGATCTTGTTCTTGAGTAAAAGTAGAAGTACTCAGATCTTGTTCTTGAGTAAAAGTAGAAGTACTCAGATCTTGTACTTAAGTAAAAGTAGAAGTACTCAGATCTTGTTCTTGAGTAAAAGTAGAAGTACTCAGGTCTTGTTCTTAAGTAAAAGTAGAAGTACTCAGGTCTTGTACTTGAG
>NW_011342441.1:0-2182 GCF_000735185.1 Notothenia coriiceps | reverse complement strand
ATCATATCTATTATTCTGAAATGGACCAATCTGCACAATGACTACTTTTACTGTCGCTACTTTCACTATATTTTGATGAGAATACTTTTCTACTTTTACTTGAGGAACATTTTGAATGCAGGACTTTTACTGAAACAGAGTATTCCTACACTCTGGTACTTCTACTTTTACTCAAGTACAAGATCTGAGTACTTCTACTTTTACTCAAGTACAAGATCTGAGTACTTCTACTTTTACTCAAGTACAAGATCTGAGTGCTTCTACTTTTACTCAAGTACAAGATCTGAGTACTTCTACTTGTGTGTGTGTGTGTGTGTGTGTGTGTGTGTGTGTGTGTGTGTGTGTGTGTGTGTGTGTGTGTGTGTGTGTGTGTGTGTGTGTGTGTGTGTGTGTGTGTGTACAGTGTAGTGAGATGAGGAGGTGTGAGTACAGTGACGCGGTGGTGTTGACGGAGCAGGAGGACAGGTGGTGTCTCACTTTGTCCCGCGGCGGCCCTCCGTCGGACAGTAGGGCTGCCCTCCTCTGACCCTTTGCAAACCACAGGACCCCCGGAGACTTCAAAAGGGCCGACAGAGAGCAGGAGAACAGAGAGGGGAGAAAAACAGCAGGAATTCAAGACAGCAGGTGCTGTGAAAAAGAAATGAGCTGAGAGAGGATCCCCAACAGCTTTCATCCCCAGAAGCTACAGGACATTTCATAAGGAAGGGGAGACCTGGGTTGTGATAACTTTCTAAGAGACACAAAAACAAAACTTTAACTGAAAATGTTTGGTTTCTCTTCCTCAACAGTTGTTTTGAATCGTCTGAAAGTCACTAGCTGTTTTGGTGAGTTGTAGTTTGTGTATTATCTTAAGTAAAAATATGATCTGCGGAGTACTTTAGTTGGTGTGATATTGGTAGAATATGACTTCACTTCAAGTCTGTGATGGTTACAAACTATCTTCACACATTTGGGTCAAAAGTGAGTTTGACTGGGGTTTGCTGGCACATTTGTTATTGATGTAAAACTATTTATAAAACCTTTAAAGCTCATATACTTTGTTGAAACATCTGGAAATCAATTTTTGTTGAATGAAAGGTTTTAGGATCATTATTGTATTGTATCCTAGGAAATATGGCAGTTCTAATGAATCACCAAACGTTTTGATATGAGAATATGAAGTCTGTGATGGCAGCTGGCTAGCAAAATGTCAACAGAGATTCTGGACTAATGTGAGTTGGACCAGGGTTGTTTAGCTCATGGGTTATTGATGTATAGCTGTAGACATATTTACTTCTTTGGAGACATCCCTAAGAAGTAAAAAATACCCCAATGGGGAAGTTATTAACGGCTAATAATGCTAACAAGTGTCTAAATGAGCAGAGCAACGCATTCTCACTCCCAACTCGGCCTTTGTTGACGTTATGTCAGGGTCCCTGTCGTCACTTTCCAGCGCAAGGGGGGGGGCCCTTTAGAGTCGAGTTTCAACTAGGGAGTCCCATTGACTTGCATAGAGCTCCCTGAACGTTGGTAATAGACACGTTGGGATCGCGGCGAAATGCTCTCCGCAGATCCATTCTCACAGCGTTTATAAACCTTTTTCTTACTCAATATCAAGCCACACTTATTGTTTTTACTTCTTTATTTTAATTGAATAATGTCGGACTTTTGTTGCCGTCAGTTAGGGGAAGAGTAGGGGCTCAGAAAACTGAAATCTGTATTGTTTCATCGTTTTTTCCTTCTAATTTTGTATTATTTTCTAAACCACACACTGTTATTTACTCAACAATAACACACAATTATCCTGGTGTTTATTTATTTGTTTGATTAATAAACACAAGTTGGAGTCCGTCAGGACCGAGGGTCGGAGCAGCTCATAGTAGTTGCTTTAGAGAATTTTACACCCGGAAGTAAGTATTCTCTGCGCTTTGCTCAAACCCTGTGATGAGTCCTCAAGCTCTGTGATTGGATCGTTTAGCCGCAATAAACGCTGGGATTTGGTGTGTATGTGATGTGAAATCCGAAAATACATTTTTTTAAATAAAATAACACTTTATTCCGAGTGTGCTTGCTTTTCTCTTTGGAGGTCATCACATAACGGCATTTTAATACACGGTTCGGCTGCATTAAATATTACATATCTGCCGTAGTTCTCTATTTATAGAGCGCTGATGAGAAGACTTCTAGACAAACATGAGGAACT
>NW_011342440.1:0-2364 GCF_000735185.1 Notothenia coriiceps | reverse complement strand
TGTTGTTGTTGTTGTTAGTTGGATGGTGGGAGATTCTAGCGAGAGATATGGATACAAGAAAAGGTGTTTTAAACAAACGGACAGACCACGCTTGAAAGTTTGCCGGGGAGACGCCTTGACAGTAACAGCGATAGCTAAATGGGTGACTACAGCTTAACATTGTGGAGGAAGAGGGGCTGCGTTAGATAATTTGGATCGCATCCAATGTGTCGAATGCACATCACAGAGCATTATTTTGACCCACAGTGGGAACTTCAGTCCCATGCTTCGACTGAAGATGAAGACAGAGGAGCGGCATTTCGCCGACAACTGTTAACAGGCTTGTCTGTTTGAGCAACTGGCTCAGTGCAAAGAAGTAGACAGGGTTGGGAGAGAGTGTAAGAGAGAGAGAGAGGTTCCAGGTTGTTGTATTGAAAATATTCAGGAGAATATTTGTCATTGTTCCAATGATAATGAAAAAACATTTGCATAAAGCATTTGTCCACTCATATGTTGATAAGAGTATTAAAAACTTGAAAAATATCCCTCTAAGGAACATTTAGAACAGATAAACAATGTGCGATTAACTATGGACATCATGCGATTAATCGCGATTAAATATTTTAATCGACTGACAGCCCTAATTATTTCCTTATTACTATGTTTCATTTTGACCCTGTTACATTCCCTCCTAAACTAGGGATACAAAGGGAAGTAACAAAACAAAAAAACTACCGGGCGAGAGAGAAAAAGGAGAGGAAACTGTCTGCTGAAGCCACAAAGTTATGCTTTAATTAATAAAAAAGAAAAGAGGCTCACCAGCCAATTTGCAAAAAAAACTTAAAGTAACTAAGAACAACTTTCTTCTAAAAGAAAGTGACTAAATTAAACAATACACAAAAAGGTCAACTGGAGCACATCTCCTAACAATTCACAAAAACACAGACCTCACACAGAGACAGAGACATGCAGCCAGAGGAGAAGGAGAGCGGCCACTGCAGCCTTCCTCAGGCCATGACTGGGGATTGGGAGCAACTGGAGACAATCAGGGAGAGAGAGAGACAAAAGCACAAACACACAAGCACCAACTGCGGCACGTAACAGACCCATTTCATCTTTATTTTGTCATTGTATAAAAGTCTCCATTTTCTTTTTTAGTAAAGATATATGGGATTTGGAGCAAAGATAACATAATAAATAACAAAACACAAGCGATTAGTAAAAGTGAGGTGAAGTTTAAACAATTATTTGAAATGTGTCAACAAAGTATTACCTTATTCACACTTTTGCAGAGGACTGATACCACCTTCATCAATTCATATCAATCCTCTCAACTAACTCGTGACATTTTCATTTCAAGTGAAATGTGTTATTTTGCTATTTAACTAATGTTAATGCTTTAGTTTTAATTGATTTGTAAATGGACATCTACTAAACAGAAGCCTATAAGCTGCTATATAGTAGCTTTACAAAATCTCTGAATGTACCAATATTATCATTGGTATTTGCAAATGTTCTGGTATGTCTCCATGTTTTGCTGAGAAGCCAGTGGTGTAATAATGTGTGTGGTGAGACATTTGGTCTATTCTGCACGTCTTTACGAGGTTTGTCGAGACTCATTTGTAACCGAGCTTGCTGCAGTAACTCAACCAAATGAGTGAAATTTAAATTCCCGTCTTTACCAACAACTTTCCCGCAACAACTTCTTACTTATTTGCGGTCTGGTGCCAAGAGTTTAAAGTACTAAATCTATGTTCAAAACATGTTCAATTAAAGTAAATTATATCACTTTTTTAAAACTTCCTATCAGTTTGCTTGTGGCCACATTCTCTTCAAGCCACTTTCTGTGCTATATTTATTTTGTTCCTTACTATCATTTCCATTCATTCCACATGAGTGGCGGTTGAATCCATCCCTTCTCTCTTCCTCTCTTCCTCCGTCTTATGCACTCTCTGTCTTTCTCCCTGTTAATCTGTCTGTCTCTATATCACTCCCTCAATGAACTGAAGCTCTCTACCTCCCACAAAGGCAGCACCATATTTCTCCTCTTAAACATCGGAGGGCAACGCACATTGTCTGGAATGCAATGGAACTTGCCTACAATGGAGGTGGATGGCTCAATGTGTGTGTGTGTTGGTGTGTGTATGTGTGTGTGCAAAGTAGGGGTTCCCCCACCCCCCTTTAAGCAGACAAAGACCCCAATTTGTCACCTCATGTACAGCTGTTGACCGGGTGGGTTCGGTTTGTATGTGCGCATATGTTCGAATCCGTGTGTGTGTGTGGGGTTGTGTGAAATCGGGGGGAGGAATAGCAGGGAGAAAGTGAGGCGGGATCGCCTTTTCTGCCCCAATGCAACCTCTAAAGGGGGGGCTGGAAAGAGGGGGG
>NW_011342439.1:0-6545 GCF_000735185.1 Notothenia coriiceps | reverse complement strand
TACTTAAAGTGGACCTATCATGCTATATTTGAATAATATAGTGTAGGACCATACCTATATAAGGCATATTTATACTTTTTATTTTTCAAAATACCAAACAGATCATGCATTTTAGCCATTCCTCATTTCGCTCAATTTAACACTGTCTTTTCATGGGCTGATTCTGTGAGAACAGCACCATCTACAGGCCTGGCATATGTACTACAGCGTCTCCAGCCCTTTCGAACGGCAATGTCCGTGGCTGTCTCCTCCTGATTGGTGGAGTTGGCCCTATAGCCGTAGCGCCACTTCTTTGACGTCATAGAAGTGTTCAAATCTGGATCAGTCTGTATCAGATCCGTTGCAGCCCCTTTTTAAGAGATTTGGGTATTGAGGAAAATAGAGAGGGTTGTGTTTACTGACACTTGGTGAGTTCCCTGGAACACCGGGGACACATATTCATGTATAAAAGACGTACAAAAGTGCATTTTGCATGATAGGTCACCTTTAACATGGGTACATCTTCTAATAATTGCGGAAGAGGCAATGGAGCCTCTCTGACCTGTGTTACCTTAATGAATAAGCCAGAAACACGCTTTAATAAGGAATCTGCCATAACAAGTTTTGCAGGGAACTTCTGATTGCATTTACGCTTCAACTATTATAAAAGCTGAATTTAATATTTTGAGATTATCCTGAAAATAAGGTCCAATATGTCCATAATGTCAGAAATCCAATAGAAATATCTTCTTGCTTTTTGGTCGGGGGAGCCCCTGCTATGGTATTTTCCAGGTCGACCTGCAAAGATACGTCATCACTACACAACAACACTCACAACACTCTATTATGTTTGATATTATGCAGAATGAAAAACAGAGACTGTGCTGCTGTGTGAGTGAGTGTGTGCTCTCTACAAAGGAAAGAAAGAGCTGGGTGTTTGTCCCCGGCCCACCTGTAAGAGTTCAGAGTGCAGGAAGAAGATCACACAGATCCAACAACACAGCCACACAATCAAAGCACCGACTGCTAGCAAACCTGCAGCGCTTCAGCTGCTCTGATCTGTGTTTGAAAGATAAAACGAACATCCTGGTAGTGTCGGTCGCAGCTCGCTGCAGTCCCTTCACCTCAAAGCATCTGTCTATCCAAACGTGTGTGTGTGTCTGCTGAGCCTAACAAACTCAGGCCTGCTCAGGATAGCTGCAGCTCTGTGTTTGTATTGAAAGCAGCCAGTAGCATGTAGCTCCAGCTGTCCCTTTGTGCATCTGGCCCCGAGCATGTCTTTGTAAATTCTTTTTTTCCTTCTAATTTGTTATTCTTTTCCAACCATACTCAATACAATAAGACCAAGTGCTATCGAGGTGTCACTGAGCAAGGCAATGCTCCCCGGGCGCCGTACATAATGGCACTGCTCCTAACACTAGGATGGGTCAAATGCAGAATGTACATTTCCCCTCTGTGAGAAGGTTAAGGGTTATAAAAAGAAAGAAATGATAACACTTCAGGTTTCTTTCTTTCCAAAGCCTCCTCCCTCCCTGCATGGATCTGATCCAGCGAGACACGGATGGAAAGGCTGAGAGCATTCATATAAAAATGTATGTCATCAAAATAAATAGAAAAACGCTAAATCTGCACTATTTTTTCCCAAACATATCGGTTTATTGTTTGTATTGAGACTGATGGAGAGATTTGCTGTTTTTAGCAGGTAGTGCACATCGAGCTTCTTCTCAGTAAATATACTGAAGTACATTCAACTATTGGGACAAGCTTGTATGTTTGACAGAATTTTAAAGAAATATCACAATTGTTGCTCATGTGTTTTCTTTCCAAGAGAGAGATGAGAGGATAGATATGAGATTATCACCATGTTAAGCATGGTCTGAATGATGTAACAGCAAACAGCTGGAGCAGACAGTAGAGATGTATACTGGACCTCCCAGTTCAATCCACTCTGCGCTACCCGCCTCTGACCCACTTGGTAACTCCAACTGTCCGCTGCTGGCAGGACCTCAGACGGTCCACTGAGCACACAACCCAAGCTTTTATACTGTATATCTAACTAATATAACTCTTATCATCTAATAAGGTGGGCTTACTGTGGCCAGTTGGAAAATGTTTGAACATTTGAAAAAGCCCCTAAACTAAGAACAGTCCTTCATAATCATCATATGAAGATTTGCTTTCAAAGGCCTGGTGCTTCTGTGTAGAACAACCAGAGATAGGGATTGTTCGAACATTGGAAAAACTAACAAAGACTGTTATAATGACTTTGATTAGCAATAGATTCTATCAAGAAATGATATGCTTTTTTTCTTAAAGTATTTCAATTGTCCAAATCCCATTTATTAATTTATCACGGTCATAGATGATTTGTAAGATTGGGTCAGAGGTGCACGGATGTTGTTTGATGAAAGATAATAGGCTGAGATCCCATGAGATCCTCGGATCTGACGGACACTGCAGAGCGACGTCAGCACACTCTGCAGGGAGCTTCTGGAATCATGAGTAATGGGAGTTGTAAATGACCTGCTCGTTTCCAGGTGTGACTGAGGATCAGCAGACTTTCTCAAAGATGGTGCCAGGTGATTAGGTCACATGATATCCTGGGGTCACACATTGTATGAACCGTTGTTACGGCAACAAGAGCCAGATTTATAGATGTAGAATAAGACGCTTTATGTCCCAGCTATTATTGCCACATGTTATTTTCAGGATCACTTTGGATTTTCACTATGATGTGTATCTGGCTCACAGTATTCATCTGATGAAAGACAGCAAAGCCTTTCAGATCGTCTTACTCATGGCAACAGGCTTTCCAATGATAGAAAACGGTATTCAACTTTTCATTGTTTCATTTTGATCTCCTGGGCATTTGGTTTACATGTCTGCTTTTATGAAGGGTTTGGCTGCTGCCCTGTTGCTAATATTGAACCAAGTTTGTGAAACATTATTTTCCTTGTAACACTAAGAGGTAAAAGGGCTGAAAATGTAGGAATAAAACAGGTTATTAAAAAAAATGAGCCTTTTCAATTGTATAAAACAAAAGAAATGTCATTCAGCCAGTGCACGACGTGCTGACAGAACTCATACGCTTTTACACGACAGCTCTCTCTATTCTCTGTGCTGTATGCAGCTGCTCAGTGAGAAGGTCAGCGGGGCGGAGGGAACCAAGCTGCACCAGGACTTCGTGGAGATGCAGAGGGTGAGTCCAGAGAGTTGAAATTCAAGTTTAACAATAATCTCCTTTGAAGAGCATTTCTCTGAGATGGTCTCGGAAAATAACTTTTTCAAAAAGACCTGATGGCGGATAATACTAACGTCTTCTTTTGGTCCGATTATTACTAAATGAGCTGCCACCCGAAGACACATATCAGGGTGCAGAAAGGGAGTGAAAACACATATTTAGCACTCATTTTAAGATATAAGGATACAAAGATGTGAATAGACTTTTCTGTTATGTTTAGTTTGAGCTTTATTAACAACAATGAAGGTTTACGCAGTCGGAGGAAGATTGAAATGTCGCTGAAACACCTTCCATCAATCTCACCAACACTTTTACTCTGAAGGACATCAAGAACACAACAAGCCTTACTGCAGCCTTCATCTGCTTTCAGTCCAGAATCAACTTAGTTGAGAAACTTCACAATCTTCTTTCATGTTCAAATGTATTGTATATGTATAAAATATACTTATAAAATATGTGTAAAATATGGTCATTTTGAACCATGAACCCAGCTTAGACAAGTGAATGATTGACTGAAATGAGTGTTTAAATATCCTCCAGAACTGGAACATGCACATACGTAACTGCAACATTTCTTTTTTTAATGTTCCTATTTGGCTCCCATTAGAAAATAGATGTGACCAACAAGTCCGTGTTTGACCTCTTGTCCAAAACAACAGAATACCTGCAGCCTAACCCAGGTAACAAATAAATATCATATGTTATTTGTCATCTGCTACTACAACACTGCCTTCTAAAATGAATCAGGGATGAATTTGTCTCCCTCTGCAGCGTCTCGAGCCAAACTGAACTTGCTGAACACCATGTCTAAGATCCGAGGGCAGGTGAAGAGCACCGGGTACCCCCAGGCTGAGGGGCTGCTGGGAGACTGCATGCTGCGCCACGGACAGGATCTGGGAGAGGACTCCATCTTTGGTACCAATCATCATATTCCACAAACACCTAGAATCTAGATAGTGGCCGTGCTGCAGAAAGCACATCGATGGGTTTCTCATTCAAGTTCAGAGGATCTCTGTATCAGTGTCTGCTGGTTCTCCTCCTGCAGGCTGCGCTCTGACCGATATGGGGGAGGCCATGAGGCAGATGGCCCATGTGAAGGACTCCCTGGACATAAGTGTCAAACTAAACTTTATTGACCCCCTGCAGCATCTACAGGACAGGGACCTGAAAGAGATCACGGTACATAAAGAGCAGCCACACTACACTACGAGATTATATTGATGTTATTCCGTGCTTTAAAACCTTGCCCTCAAATTCTAGTCATTTTGACAGTGTTTAAAACACAGTGTTTTATTTTGACTGACATCAGAATCAGTGTTTTATTCTGATTGACATCAGAATGAAACACAAAGGACTGAAGACTGTTGAAGGCAGCGAGGCAGTTATGTATGGAAAAATGTTTATTTTGGCAAGACAGTTTCAATAAAATCTACATTTTGTTTAATTAAATGATTTATTATAATCATACAGTTTTTGTTTTGTATGTATTGGTGTTTTTGGACTATGCTGAGGTTTGTGTTGGTTATTGTTTACGACAGATTTAACAGATTATACTGCGTATGTCCAACAGTTGAAATGGCGTTGCGGCAGTAAGAGGAGCCTGCAGGGGAGGGTCGTTAAAGTTTTCGACGTGTTAGTGCACAACGCGTCAGCGTGGTAGCTTGAGTCTCTTCACTAAAGGTTTGAACTTTTGGAAGTCAGAAAGAAATCAGGCCTAAGAATGTATGACTCTGGATTAACAGCCACTATGCTGTGCTTCAAACTCTGAGACACCTTTGGCTCTTTGTGTTATGTGGGTTGGTATTTGTTTCTAGTACTAGAGAACAATTAGGAGCCAGTTATGTATAAGACATTTGTTTGCTTGTTAACTCCTACTATTTGGATCTATACGTTTAAGTACAGTAATAACAGATAATATTAAAGGTCTTGAACAGACTTCAGTATTCATTTTGTGTAATTGTGCACTGTTATTTAAGAGCGGCCCCTACTGCATGTGTTTCAGTCCCGCTGTAGAACTGTGGAGCGGAAGCTCGCTGTTTCCAAACCATGTAACACATGTTATACATTTGGCAAAAGAAAAGGAATGGTCAAATCATTTAAATATGATTTAACCTAACCTCTTTGTGTTGCAGCACCACCTGAAGAAGCTGGAGGGCCGCCGGTTAGACTTCGACTGTAAGAAGAAGCGTCAGGGGAAAATCCCAGACGAGGAGATCCGGCAGGCGGTGGAGAAGTTTGAGGAGAGCAGAGAGCTGGCCGAAAGGAGCATGTTCCATTTCCTGGAGAACGACGTAAGAGAGGGGAAGCTTCTGATACATTATTATAAAACCCAGTCTAACGGCATTTCGTGTTACAGTCACAACATTTAATCTATTGATTCGTGTTCACCAACACTATTTTCCCCTTTTCTTCGTGTCACACAGAACGATTTTAAAAGCAATGTATTTCTATTTGTAGTGTGTTTCGTGCCTGCACCACGCCTTTTTGTCCGGTCGGGTCTTGGAAGACCGGAAGCTGTGTGGTTCATAAAAACATGCTCTTACTCAATATCAAGCCACGATTATTATTTTTATTTTACATCGTCGTCTGTGAAGAAAAGAAATGGGGCTCAGAGCCTCAGAATACAAATACTGAACTCTGTATTTTTTAAATATTGTTTCCATCTAATTTGTTATTCTTTTCTAAATGACACACTGTTATTTACTCAACAATAACACACAATTATCCTTGTTTTTATTTATTTGTTTAACTCTATACTCTCAGGCTATTTTGGCGTCCTTCAGGAACTGAATTTCAAAATAAAATAACCGGAAACAGACGTAGGCCTATAAGGGACGATTTCGTAGCATCATTGCGATACACACCCACTGAACTGATTACCCAAGATCCTCAGCTATGGTTTAAGCTAGTTGATTGTATGTTCTAACCGCAATGCACGTTGGGATATGGTGTTAATGCGATATGAAATCCGAAAAACATTTCGGAGTTTAGGATGGCCGAAGACACTGCACTACCCATAATCCTCAGCTATCGTTTAGGACTACTGTCCCCATGATTAATCTTCAAGCTCTGGGATTTGGATGTTGGAGTGGCAGTGCGCCAAGGTTACGCCTAGCGTAAAACAGCTGTTTGAAATGGAACGAAACCACGCCAGACTATCCAAAACTGGAAACGAACGACACCCCAGAACTACACATGCTGGCTATATTGTGTTTCGCAAAATGTTCTATGGGACATCTCCACTGAACATTTTCGTTTTCCCACAATTAGAAGTTGCCAGTATTAAGAACATTGTGGTTATCAAATGTAAAACATATAATTAATA
>NW_011342438.1:0-1509 GCF_000735185.1 Notothenia coriiceps | reverse complement strand
TTCCTCTAACTCCGGAGGCCCTGTCTCACAGGCACATCAGTGCTAAATGGAGCCTTTACACAGTATTGACTGCCCCTCCGGTCTCTCCATCGGCCATGCTGGGCTGAGTGGGAAGCAGCCTATAATATGTGTTTTGCCCTGCCTCCCACTGCAGAGTGCGGACGCAGCAGGTGAAAGGAGGGATGATTACAAAAGCCGGGAGAGGCAGTGATGAAAATAAAACGGGCTCAGTCTCGCAGTGTGACACTGCCGATGACTTTACAGCGCACACGTTTACACACAATTTGCTGTCACCTTGTGTGTCTCTGAGTCAATTATCAGGGCATTGAACAGGCGTGACAATGTCTGTCCACTCCTCAATATTTTTTCAAGAGCCCGCCATGCTGCTGGCAATTGGATCCATAGCCGGCAAGGACAAAATACTTTAATATAAGCAATACTCTGATGTTTTTGGGAAGTAAATTACCTTTATTTACCTCCGGTGCAAAGAGAACCAACAAAAAGCAGATGTTTGTTCCCTATTACCCTTGTTTAACAGAAAGACAATATTTATAATCTGTATTTATAATTTCAATATCATCTAGGTATTTCCATCAGTACAACAAAGTAATGTTATACTCATAATTGACTTTCCCGGTCAAAAAGAGCATTTTGCCCATTTTGCTCGGCTACCGACAAATGTTAGCTTAACACAAACCATGTACATGTACAACTGTACTATACCGAGTAGTTGGCATCACGGTTAAAACGCACCTAATCAAATCAGCACTGATTTGCCTCAACGCCGTTTCCTGTTCAGATCGTGCTAACTATGGTTGGTAAAGTCATATAGCTCCAGTTATCCAGCGACATTCACCACAGAAGACCCATCGCTATCGCTTATATTGTTAAATAGGAAAAAATGCAGGCAAAGTTTGGCGTTTTTCAGATCTTTGTTAATGTTGTTTTAACTTTGGCTGTCAAGGCACTCCTTCAAAAAACATGAGGAGCCCAGTAACAGCAGGAGAAATGTGCAAAGAGCTTCACAGAAAGCATGCAGTCTGCTTAAACACACTCAGTCTGATCCAGGCCTTAGTGTTTCACTTTAAAAGACCCTGGTTAAGCCCCAAATATTCTGGATCCTACACTGCTATTATGCAACTCAATTGCAACTTTCTAACCTCAAATTGATCATACAATCTATCTGTTTATGAGGGGTAATCTGACACATGGTAATCATGTGTCCAATTATTGCTTTGCGCCTTTAAATTCAACAAGGTTCAAATAGTAATGTATTAATATTTTATCTACAGAAATAACAGAGTCTAATTCAGTTTTCTTCTTTCATTATCATATTCTACTCCAACTATAGTTAACTATAGGCTACATAGGTGCAGGAATCCTTGAAGCCAAAAATGAGTTAGCAGGTAAGTATATCCCTCCTGTTAAGCCCTGAGCCTGTTTTTCAGGTCTCAGGCTCGAAAATGACATTCCCAGAACAAATCACTATAACTTCACTTCTAAAAGGGG
>NW_011342437.1:0-1838 GCF_000735185.1 Notothenia coriiceps | reverse complement strand
GTGTTGTAGAGATGCCAAAACAGCCTCCGGGGAGACGTGTGATGTTCGCTATATTTATTTTTTCTTATTTGATAATTTTTTGTTTGATTATCATTCTTTTGTCCAAATCCTTTTACAGTAAAACATTCTATGAATAAAAACTCTAAAAAATGATAAAGATTTCAATGTAAAGTTACTATAGAGTGGTGCAGTGATGACGTATTTTTGTAGGACGAACCGGAAGTAAGCTGCGCAAGGGTTGCCTCGACAAAAACGCAATGGGATTTCTCCATAGGATTTTGGAATATTGTAAAAAATTAGATCTGTGGACCTGTTTGATAAATGCACATTTTGTTCAGCTGGTTAATATCCACATGTCTACCCTACTCTTATCATTTTCAAGTCATAAATCTAATCGCCAGGATCAAAATGCTAATGTTATGCTATTAACGAACTACAGCCAAATACAGCAGGGTCGCACGACTTCAACGTCACGCCAACTTAAGATCAATATTCAAAAATACAGATTCAAAATTGTACAAGTTGAAGCGTTTGTTTTAACAGTTTGCAGGAAGCAGGTACTTGCTTTCAAGCAGAACAGGGCAAACAAACTTAGCTTGAGTGTTTACGCGTTCGGCGTAATGACGTACAACGTCCTCGACAACTTCTGTAGTCCTATTCAGCCACTTGTTAACAACCATCCTTTTTCAGACACGTAAACTCTTCAGAAATCACCAGTGGGGTCGCTGCTGATGTATTTAATTTCGTGGAACAAATCGTGATTCGTGTCTTAAATTTGTGTCAACCACGGACGTTATTTCGAGCTATTTTCCATATTTCTATTTTTCTGAGACGAGGGAACCGGAAGTGGTCAAATGCTAACTCACTTCCGGGTTGTAGGACTCGTTCCTGCACCACTCTATTTAGGCGCATGCGTTTCAATGCATAATATGCCTTTCTCTATGTGGATAGAAGATCCTGTTGGAGTCTGGTTTCTAAAGCAGGTGTGTGGCCCTCACTTCTTGCAAGATGAATGTGCAGCATGTGTGACAGTATGCTACTTTCTCCAAAGGTGCCAAAGAGGTGAATGCAAGTGGGAAGACCTTTACAGTCCGGAGCTCTCTGCAGCTGCATGTGGACAGAAATGATGATGGAGTGGCATACACCTGCAAAGTGGACCATGTGGCACTCGCACAGACGCCACAGCAGGCCACTGAAGTACTGGAGGTCCATTGTGAGTGTACACACTAACACATGCACACACTCAAACACACACATTGTAGACATGGAACCAGAAAAGAAAAATTGCAGGTAGCTAAATTAGTGAGAATGAGTATACAGCTGCAGAATCCTGAAAATGATCAACCATAAAAAGCTTTTCATACTCAACAGTCTTCTTATAGTTACACATCATGAATCTACTTTTCATGCTTTATTTTAATCCATCCTATATAATGATATTTTCAAAACGATAGGGTTTAGTTTAAGGAATAAGCAATAGGATGAACCTAATGTATTTTTGGTCAAATAATCATAGAATATTCATCTTAAAAGGACCCTTATATGCCAATGTTCAGGTTACTATTTGTATTTAGGGGGAGTGTGTTGAGAGAAAGTCCCTCTGGAGGGAACGCAGACCATTTACATCAGGGGTGTCAAACTCAATTTCAACTCGGGCCACATTAGCATCACGGTTGCACTCAAAGGGCCAGTTTTATATATAAGACTATATAAGAATAACTATATAAATATGTAATATATATAAAATAATGTATTATATAACATTATTGCCTCTGCATTGGATTATTATCGGATAGGGTAATAACTTCATAATTAACTACGTCTGAAAGCAGAGGTCT
>NW_011342436.1:0-2607 GCF_000735185.1 Notothenia coriiceps | reverse complement strand
TTGTAGAAGAGACATGAAGAAGAGATAAGGGGGGGGGGGTTACCTTGGTTGCTGATTGGCTAATGGTTACACAAGCCAAAACATCATTATGACATCATAAAGTGGCCAAAATCTGATCAGCTCATTTTCAGACAGGTTTTTATAGAAATGGATCAAAAAGAGAGAGAATCTTTGTTCCTGAAACTTTCAGAGTCTCTTTCCACAGAGGGGACACATGTTGATGTAGAAGAGACATGAAGAAGAGGGGACACATGTTGATGTAGAAGAGACATGAAGAAGAGGGGACACATGTTGATGTAGAAGAGACATGAAGAAGAGGGGACACATGTTGATGTAGAAGAGACATGAAGAAGAGGGGACACATGTTGACGTAGAAGAGACATGAAGAAGAGGGGACACATGTTGATGTAGAAGAGACATGGGGAAGAGGATTTTGCATAATAGGTGACCTTTAAATATTTGTCCTACTTCCTCCAAGTCTGTTATAAAGTAGCTACTTATTAGCAAGTAAACTAGCTTTTGACACATCCCAAATAATTCAATCTTTAGGAAGAACCCAAATCAACCTCATGAATGAAGCACCTTTTTAGGAGGGAATAGCACGACCTGCAACACTTTCTGGGTAAATTATCAGTGTGAAGCAGGAACAATAAGGTAATGAGCTGTCAGAGTTACACTGGGGGGGGCACATCACTTTAGACAGCAGAGCTACCTGCAAGTTATTATTTCCTCCACGTAACAAATGGCAATCAATATCTGAGAAAGTAACATCAGTCACCTGCAGGTGTGTCAGCAATTCAGCTAGGATTGATTTGGTTAAAGCCCAAACACTCATTAAAAACTCGCTCTACCTTCCTCCTTAGTCACAGACAGATCTGAATAGATTTTATTTTGAACATATTCTTAAAAAAAACACTCATTACTCAGAAAGAAAACTACATGAAGGGTTAGTGCTGTTTGTGTAAGATGAAAGAAGGAAGAAGGTTTGATAAGGCTGGACATCCAAGGTTTGTAATACGGTAATGACTAAGCGTGTTCATCCTCCTTAGTGAATCCCAAAGGTAAATCAAACAACCATGGTTCACCTGTTGTGATGTTTTAAGTAAAGCTTCACTGCCGGTCTTCTAATTACTGATCTGTTGTGGTTTAACACATTTTAATTACCACCTTTCTCAGCACACTGGAGATGAATGCACTTCATTTCAGATGCGAGACTGCATGAAGGCATACAAACAATGCTGATCAACATCATGTGTAAAAACAAAGAAGATCAATTGAGGACAAATGGGTCCATTGTTCCTCTAAAGGGAGGAGTAGAAGCTCAATCCAAAACACTGTTGTTGGCTTGCCTTTGTGATGAGCAAAAACCTGCAATTCTCGTACATTTTTAAGCATGAAAACATTACATTCATCCCTCTAAAAAACATGAGAAGAAGTAGATACAGATTAGCTTGCAGTGCAGATTTAATTCGTAACAGTGTCATTTTGTTGTTTCCATAAGAACGCTCAGGTCCATTGTTTTAGTAGCTGCTCAATTCGAATGGGGCCAAAAAAACTGTTGTTTACTTGCCTTTGTGATGAGCAAAAACCTGCAATTCTCGTCAATGTTTAAGCATGAAAAAACGTATCTCTCTAAAGAAAAAGTTTCATTTTGTAGATTGGCTAAGGTACAAAACATTTCTTACAAATCCACAGGAACGGCATTATTTACATTTGATTACCTCCGACTTGTTGCGACCACATGGACATGCTGCTTTTGTCATTAGGCGCTTTCACACCGGAGTACTTTTCCCAGTATAGTTCCGGAAAAAAATCCGGAACTAGAACTTAGTTCACGAGAACCTTTCCACCCCCTTTTCAGTCTCTGCTAGAGAGCAGGGACTCTCATGGGAGAAAAAGCTTCCCATTTCTGATACCTCATTCACACCAACGCAACTCCGGTTCAAGCTCCGTGCTAGAGCTTTTCAGGTTCAGAACCGGTTCTTCGGTTTAGCTCGGGCTCTTTGCACACTGCCCAGAGTCCGACTGGTGCTGCGTCATTGCGTCATCGTTTGCGTCCTGACGTAACCGTTTGCGTGCCTGCTTCATAAAGCCAAACCGCGCGGAAACCCCTCACAGCTGAAACCGACAACAACAACAATGGCCGATTGTGCTCCAGCTTCCTCTGTACCTCTTCGGAAGACCAGATTCCCAGTAGGTAGCTGGTCTCTTCAGTGGACCACTGCTGCTTGTTAAGTTTCTCCATCGTTGTGTACAAACTGGATAAAACGCCAGCTTTTTGTTGTTGTTCAGGAGTTGATCCCGCCCCTGCCCCCGCCTCGACGTAAGCGTGACGTATGCGGTGCTTTTGCTCTGGCCGGACAATTTTCTGGTGCTTGAAACAAACTGGATTCCGGAGCTAAGAGGCTGCTCCGCTGCGGTGTTAACAGGAAAACCCGGTGCTTTAAAAAGCTCCAGCTCCAAACCGGCCCTGAAACACCGTTGGTGTGAATGAGGTCCGATTGGCTGGGCGGATTGCAAACCACGCCCCGTAAAACTAAAAAAATGTTTTGTGAAGCCGCCATTTTATTATCCTCTCATTAGCATTATTACCATTTTCTACTGAAG
>NW_011342435.1:0-2241 GCF_000735185.1 Notothenia coriiceps | reverse complement strand
CAGCCTCGCCTACTGATTTCAAATGTGTGCTCTAAAATGATATTTATAAATGACTATTATCATTATTATAAGCAAGACAATAAATGGCAAAGATATGTAGAAAATAAACGTATTTAAGATATGTTCATAAGAAACGTAACGTGGGAGAAAATATGTTTCTAGAAGATATGTAGAAAATAAACGTATTTGAGATACGTTCATAACGAACGTAACGTGAGAGAAAATAAGTTTCTAGCTAAATGTAATTGAGAATACAGTTTAGTTCTGTGGGAACGTAATTTTTAGGAGACAGGGTTGCCATAAAACATTCTGACGAAAAATACTAATTTCTATGAATACAAATAAAATAAAAGAAGCCTCCCGTGAGTTACTACAAGCTATAAAGTAGATTTTAAAAACGTTTTATAGAATAAAAGCTCACTGCTGGACGTTGTAGAAATGTGTGTGTGCACCACGACAAAGAGCCTCACTCACTTTACATTGGGGTTGTTTGCGTGGTGCAGACACGTAAATGTAGCAAAGTTGGTGACTCCACCACGCAGTGCGGTGTTAAGGAGTCGTGGTGGAGTCACACATTCTGGTGAGATCAGGTTGAGCTAGTTATGGTAGAAGTTACCTAATAGCCACCAGTGAACAGAGGTTTCATAGAGTTTACTTATGGTGCAAATATTGATTGGGTAAAGGCAAATCACAAGGTTATCATGTGTTAAAATAGTGTCCAACACCAATACAAAGTAAATATTAGATACAAAACTGTGACCTGATTTACTTGTTGACCAAAACCAGTAAAACATGTTTAATAAAAGTGTGTATGCTGGAGTTCATGGGATTTATTGTTCTGTTTATTCTTCTGGTATTGAATTGGTATCAAGATTTGTGTAATTTCACTGGTATTGATATCTACTGCTACATTTCGTGACACCCGTAGTCATGTCAGCCTCAACCCGCATATTATTTTATCAATCCTTCTGTACCATTTGTTATGATGAATATTAACCATATTGCCTGCAGTAATGGGTTCAAGTCAGTATTATTTTCCAAGAAAAATAAATGATCTTTTGACAAAGAAGACAGCTGCTTATTTATTAATCGTCCTTTTTGATGTTTCTCAGTTTTCTCTTCTCTAGCTTACACTCAATCTGTTCCTAACAAAGCTGGATTTTCCTCAAGCAGTTTTCAAAACGTGCGATTGAAAGTTGACATAATCAGTTCAGTGGGTAATGAACCACATAAATGGCAAGTGAGATCTAGAAATCTCTTGTTTTAAGAAGTTTAAACAACGACACCCTGCCAGTCCTTTTTATCCCCTTAATTTACTAATATGACACAAGATTTCAATAAGTAATAAAGAGTGGGAGAGAGCTATTTATTATTCATAAATGTCTCATGTTATCAAAGAAACATGCTGGGACGTTGATTTATGACGATTGAACATTGTACAAGGAGAGAGGAAGAGACAGAGTGAGCAGATGAACGAAGGATACGGAAAGGAGGACAGACAGATCGGAGGGAGGTTCGGAAATCAGTTTGATAACAAGTGGCACCCATTATACTGTAGGGCGCTGTAAGGGCAGTTTTCAAAGACCAGTGTTGGGTGTAACGCGTTACAAAAGTAACGGAGTTACAGTAATATATTACTTTTTGCTGTAACGAAGTAATGTAACGCATTATTAATGAAATTTGGGTAATATATTACCCGTTACAATGCTCAGTAACGCAGTTACTACACATTTTAACCCGAAATTAAATGGTGTTTTGTTGAATGTACTAACATAGCGAGACATTCCGACACCAGACAAATTGTGCGGGTAGATTAGTAAACCTGGTGTGTTTACCCTTTAGGCTTCGCGTCGGGATCTTCGGGGCAATTGTATGTTATGCACCCTCTATTCAAAAAAGAGAACAGAGCGAAAAATACAAACAAAAAATTGTGTCAGGTGCGCGTGACCTGCTCCGCTGCGCGTGCATCATTTCAAGAGTGCTTCCACAGCAGTGACACACATCTGTGGATAATCAAATACGAAAATGGTTAAAGCAACCATCACTAAACGCCAGCAACACTGCATCTACTGCAGACAGTAGCAACAGGTCAGATGGGGACATCACGTTACCCTCCGTTGTGGACACTAGTTTACTCCCGCCTGACTCGCCTGACTCGGAGCAGCAGTCTTTGTCGCCCGAAACTACGCCGCCCCTCTGCGGCCCGCAGGTGCCAGGATACCACGGCAAAACAAAGCCTGC
>NW_011342434.1:12589-15887 GCF_000735185.1 Notothenia coriiceps | reverse complement strand
TCTCTTTGTTCGTGTGTTTGTGTGTGTGTGTGTGTGTGTGTGTGTGTGTGTGTGTGTGTGTGTGTGTGTGTGTGTGTGTGTGTGTGTGTGTGTGTGTGTGTGTGTGTGTGTGTGTGTGTGTGTGTGTGTGTGTGTCACGCTGCCCTCCAGCCTGGTCCAGCTGGAAGGTCATCAGTTCATTTAGTGGATGTTGGGGCAGTTTTTCTTCTTCTTCACTGCTCAGATTGAAGACTCCCAGAAGCACTGGAACTTCTAATGAAACCCGATCAATACGTCATCGAGTTGAAATGGATTGTCTTTTGTTTTCTTATGATGCTTTACACAGAAATAAGTGTGTTAAAAGGTTACTTTTAGAACTAAAAAGACACTTGAAAAGAGTAGACCTCTGAAATATGAAAGGGTTCTTACATGGCCCATGTTTCACCTTTCCACCAGTTTACATTCAAATTAACAAAGCCTCCTTGGCACAGCTAATGTATTCATCTGTGACATTTGTGTTAATATTTTTGACCTTTCGGGCTCTTTTACCACAACCACTGGACTTTCCATCTTTTAAATTAAATTAAAATATGAAACGTCCCAAAACCAAACAGCTGAACCAATTCCTTGGTCTTTTGAACCAACGACAGGATGTTTTGGTTTAGAAAACCTAAAAACAACAAAACAAAACGAGGAGAGGAAGAAACGATGGATTTATCCCTACGGGTTGGGAATGAGTTGTTGCCCCATGCAAGAAATGGCCGGGCAGCTTGGGGTCTTTTTGGCGAGGAGAAAGGAAAGTGGAGCGTGAGATAGACAGGTTGAACCGGAGCTGGAAGGCAAGCTCTCAATTTATCAGTTCATCTACAACGATTCAATTATGTCACATTGAAGGACGTAGGTACAGTAGGTATGTCATCTAGTTTAGTACGCTTGCATCATTAAAAAATAAAACTAACTGGATCAAATGTAAACAAAATGACCCAAACTGAGAGCCTTGGTTAAGCCGTGGGAAAAAGTCCTCAACAGTGGTTATTCTACATCTGTCACTCGTTGATGCCTGAAGTCTCGATGGTTAAACGTGTTGTTAGTCTGCTTATAGACAAATGTGAGTTTTAAGTCGAAGCAAATAAACCTACATCTCTTTAGAGAGGCTGACGTCTGTCCATGCCACCGTTACTTTGAGGTGTATGAGGATTAATCACAAATTAAAAGTCTCCTCTGTATCAGAAGGAGAGCCATTTGGATATAAGGGTTGAAGTGAACTGGTTGAAACTCAGCATACTCAGTTATAGAATATAACTATCCTGATGAACATTTTAAAGCGTTTCAAACTAATCTAATTGGTTTCACACTTAATTTAAAAGAAGAATAATCCATCATAGTGAAGGTTATCTTATTAGTGTTACGATAAAACCAAGAGGAACGTTTTGCATATCTTCCTGTTGCTGCGTTCAAGGATACCAAGTCAACTGATTAACGTTTTAACTTAACTGACCAAATTCACTTCACAATGTCCATGTTTGATATTTGTCTTCTGAGATATTAAAAAGTAATCAATACAACAAATGTGATCAGTGTGAGTGAGTATCACCTCTCTTTAAAGGTTTCTGTGAGGTTCAGATGTAAAGTTAAAATAAATCCTCGCTCTGTGGGCCGAACAAAAGGGGCGGATTAACTCTGCTGCCACGGTAACCGATGATGTCACATGTGTTAATGCTCATTTCCATGACAACGTTATCAGAAGGTCCGTTGGGGCCATCTTAATTCTGCGAGCGGCAAAGTAGGAAAGTCTGATCCTCGTTCGGGATCAGCAGGATTAAAACTTAGTCCCTCTCCGAAAAAGATGGAGGTCGTGATCTGCGATAACCCCGAGGTAGCCGAGGTCAAAGGTCACGATGCAACACAGAGGGTATGTACCTGCTCAGGTTGTACAGCTGATTGAGAGACCAAAAAGCCAGGCTCTTATTTTTTAAATCCTGTCACTATAAGTCAACAAGGGGTTCCTGAGATAAATCTGAGAGGTTGAAAGATGATTAAAAGGGACAACAAATACATATTTGGTTGCTTTAAAAAAACGAAACTACTTCTCGACTACTACGATTACTTTTTTCTTGTAAAATACTGACTCCTCATCCGGCCTCTAAAAGTCCTCAATATGAATAATTTGAAGATGGTGGGCCTGCTTAAAGACACATAAAATATATTTATAGAAAATAAGTTGCAAACAAACGTTTATCATACTCCAATTACACCACTTTTATTAAAGTAAAGTGTTGGTCACATGACTTCACGTCACCACCGCTAAGCTAAAGGCGGCTAATATTGGGCTATAAAGGAACTACAGCACGTCACATGACTTCCCGTCACCACCGCTAAGCTAAAAGCGGCTAATGGTTTTTTGCACCTTACTGATCGTTAAAACGTTCATATTTTGTGTATTAGCACTCTTTCCAACTACTCCAACTACTACAGCAACTGCTGCACAAAAAATGTGTTTCCCTCTTGATAAATAAGGTTCAATCTTATGTCACGGACGGTCCTTTGTTACGAGGAAATGTTGTCATTTAAAATAGCCACTCGTTTGAACCTCTAACAGGCCAGAGAAAACTAAGTGTGTTCTTCCATGGTCACATGTGAGAACAACATCAAAGAGGAACATGAAACAGAAAGCCACTGATATTACCTTACTGATAGGCTACAGTAAGAGCTTAGACTGAAACTTAATTATTTTATAAATTAAAACAGTAGCCCCTCAGTCAGAGAGCAGGTTCAAAGGGACCAGATGACCCAGGAGAGGAAGTACAAAGGTCTATGATTGACACTTACATTTGATACAGTAATAAACGTATTTATCACTAATGTTGGACTATAAAGGAACTACATCACGGTCACATGACTTCACGTCACCACCGCTAAGCTAAAGGCGGCTAATGTTAGGCATGATGACATTTAGTCGTCTCATTTAGACACTTGTTAGCAACCGCCTTTTTAAATTCACCAGGGGGATATCTACAGATGAAAAACAAATCTCAGAATTGCTAAAATTACAGATTATTCTGAAATCTATTTTCTATATCCTGCACTCTCCTGCTTATGGTAGCCTCTTTTTTATATGTATAATAAACAGAAGTCGTCTGCACAAAGCTGATTATGTCTCCATCAGTGATTCATGTCACGTGAGCAGGAGAGTAAAGATGTACATTCACTGTAAGGAGAGTTTTATGGAACAAATATTATTGAGGTTAATTGAGTTTTGTTGTTGTTTTTTTCCTGCAGCAATAAAACATCTGATGTTTTTGCTTATCTGACCTTATAT
>NW_011342434.1:3027-4912 GCF_000735185.1 Notothenia coriiceps | reverse complement strand
GCTATTGTACAGCGCCCGGGGAGCAATGGGAGTGAGGGGGGAAGGGGGATGTCCGGTGCCTTGCTCAAGGGCACCACGGCAGGGCAGGAGGTAGAAGACCACACTCCAAATGTAGGTCTGGTCGGGGACTTGAACCGGCGACCCTACGGCTCACAGTCCAAGCCCCTACTGACTGCCATAGATTTAGTCCCTAATTTTGCTCTCAAAGTGCACCAGATTGATTCTTCCCGGGGGAGCTTGCCCCCGGACCCCCTTAGAGGAGGTGAGGTCCACCACCTGCCCACACCCCCTGTTAAATTGTCTCATCCACATTGAGGATGCTTCCTACGCCAATTCCATGTGTCAAGTCAGGCAAATTGGGTCCAAATGTTATTGCATCAATGATCTGTTAACATTAAAATACGTACCTGTAACTATTTTGCTCTAGGCAACTCAAGGGCTCAGGTAATGTGATTACTATATGAATAATTGTCCAAAATAACATACAATGCATAGGGTTTTTTGTAACATACTTTCGTCGCCGGCCGGCCGATACATGCCGCGCATTAAGTGGGCCTGTCTGTCAGTTAATCCCCTGGCCACTTTTTCCCCCCAGTCCGCCCCTGTGTGAGGAGGCCCTCACTTTCTCATACAACAGCCAACATCAACTTTTGCAGTTCAACATTATTCACAGAACCTACTTTACACGAGAAAGACTAAAGGATAAATAAATCAATTTCAGATCTTTGCCCTAGATCATTGTTTCTCAAACTTTTTCATACCAAGGACCATTAAACCAATAAAAAAACACTCGCGGACCACCTAACTCCACAAATATCAAAAAACACATCGTTTTTGTAGAACAGATTACAAATCGCCTGAAAATGGTACAAACAAGTGGCAACATGTGTGACAAAGGTGTTGCCCTGGGCTATATCATGCAATCGAAAGTGAAACATCGCTCCATTGCGGAGATATTCCCGCGAGAGTGCGGAAAACTTAAATGTATTTATTTATTTCAAATGTGAAATTTTACCAATATACTCACGGACCACTAGGGGGCGCTCACTTTTATTGTTAAAATGCTTATGTTTATTTTATTTTCTTCCGGCAGGGCACTCATGATGTTCGATTATTTCATCTAAAATTTGATGAAATATCTTATTTTCAAGTGACGCCTGATTACATCTACACAAACACGTGGATGCTGTTCCTCGGAGTAAGTGAAAGCAACCCCAACAAACGGTACCAAGGACGGTGCTTGTCATTTCACACGTCTCAAGGCACCTGAGTGGGTTGCGTTACGCCGCCACAATGTTCGCCTCAGTACATCCACCTGGGGGCTTGAGCGGTCTGCAGGGCATGCGCGTTATAGAGAGCCACCCCGAAAGTGACCCAGCAGCGCGAAATAGAAACCTGGTAGAAGTACCCTATACCCCTCCCAAGACGGTGTAGAAGGATTTTATCCGTATAATAATAACACAACAGGTCGTTAGTACCGTCAAACTTAATCCACTGGAATAAGAAACACACTTTGCATTACAGTCGATAGAACGAGCTAAGAAGAAGAGAACAAATTGAAATTGAAAGATACCAGGCAAATATTAATATTGGAAATTAAATAACACACATATGTATAGACGGTATTTAAGAAGAAGTTAACTTTGGGTCTTTAGAGTAAATTCTGTTGTAGAAGAAAAGACTAAGTTAAAAAATGAGATAACGATGGAAAAAGGCAGAGTAAGGTAATTAAAAAGCTACAATTCACGAAAAAGTATAATGGGAACAGGATAATAATAAAGAAGAAAAAGATAGGAAGGCTCTTGTACACTTAATCCGGATTGTTACAGTAGACTATAATGTAGATGCACGACACTGAAGATGGTTTCTTCACCAGGCGGCTGGT
>NW_011342434.1:0-2982 GCF_000735185.1 Notothenia coriiceps | reverse complement strand
ATCTCTAAAAACTGGGCTTTAACGGATCTGATACAGACTGATCCAGATTTGAAAATAGTCTGACGTCAGTGACAAGGAGCTCCGCCTATATGTCCAACTCTCCACCAATCAGTGGAATGAGAGGTTGACGTGGCATGGTAACAGCATTGTAACAGCATGGTAACATGACGCTCGTAACTCGGCCCCCTCCTTTGCAGGGGGGCGTGGTCAGCTGCAGCGTTTGCAAAGACAGGGTGGAGGAGAGCAAAATAGAGCAAAATGAGGCATGGCTAAAATGATCTGTTTGGTATTTTGAAAAAAAAAGTATAAATATACCTTATATAGGTATGGCCCTACAATATATTATTCAAATATAGCATGATAGGTCTCCTTTAAGCTCGCTCCATTGCGGAGATATTCCTGCGAGAGTTTGGGAACCCCTGTCCTAGAGCACCATTGAGTTCTTTGTAACCAAATCTCTCTCAGAGGGGCGTGGGGAGGGGCTCCTTATTTTCATCTAAAGTAACAGACAGAGAATCAGCACTTTGGAAACAGGGCTGAAACAGAGGGGATTATGGGTAATGCTGCAATGATCCGTTTGGTGTTTCAGCCAATCAGAGACAGGCTCTGTATATATCTGAGACCTATAATATATTGATGAAAAACAGTACAGTAGGGGACCTTTAAGATTGAAAGATCTTGAGACAGTCCCTGTGATCGTATGCTGGTATGTCCCAATGCAAAGGATGCCACAAATACAATGACGTCCTCCAGCATATCTGTCCCACAATCCTTTGCACAGCAGATATACGACCAAAGATCAAGGCGCAATGTTATTTCAAATAAGTACGACCCATTGATATGCAAACTGCATCCAACAGCATGTACTTTGTGAGGGAAGCTGAAGAACATACAAAGAAGAGTTTGAGATCTGGGAAGGAGACAGGAAGTCTTTCATTGAGAAGGATCTGCTGTCTGATAGGATGATACAGATTGATGTATTTCTTATTATGTGTTATGGAGGATCAGAAGCTGCTCTGAGATCAGCTGGAGAGGATCTGTCTGTCAGCAGCGTCTCTGCAGGCTGACTCAGCTGATCTGGAGTCAGACTGCAGCTCAATATGTTTCCTCATGAACAGGCTGTTTCTTTAGCTCAAATAAGGAATCACAACAATATCAGTTATTAATATGTTACTGTTATTTATTCATATTAGTTGTATTTATTATTATTATTACAAATCCTATAAGATTAAATGTATATATGTTTTTTATATAGTTGTTATTCTGAATCCTAATTTTGGATTAGATTTTTGGCTTTGTATCAATTTGTCTATGCAGCACATCAAGTATTACATATTTAAATGTTACTTTATTCAATACTCAGTACATTTTATTTTCCCAAATGAAGCTTTGAATGCAATTTAAAATTAATCTTCTCATTATTTTGTGATTTTATAATGGAACATTTAGTTTTACAAAGATTAGTTTTTTTTATTCTCCATTAATTTCCTCACAGCTCTGCTCTGATAACACATGATTAAAAAGTTGTATTATTAATATTTATAATTATTCAAGCTTCCGACTCGTACTGTTTCGCTCTGTGTGAAACTTTTTACTTTTTGTTAATTATTTAAACTTTTCCTAACATTTTATGGACATCGATTATGTTTTGAAGCTAACTCTGCACACACATACTTACGTACTTCACAGGAAGTGTGTGTGAGAGACTCAGGATGAATATGAGAGGAAGTCACATGACGTCACAGACAGGTTGATGTTATAACACCTGACGGATGATGTCACACCTGTCAGGTGTTATAACAGGAAGTTAAAGACCTGCAGGAAAACTCAGAGGAATGACAGGAACCACTTCTGACAGTAACATAACAACTAAAATACACTTAAACCTGCAGATTATGTTATTTACATATTTAATTGTTAATTTCAGAACCATATTTAAAGTGTAACCTTATTTAAATGAATGCTTTATGATTATTTTGTCAAAGGAGAGTGTTTCCTTCTGTGGAGAAATGCACTGACTCAAAATGTAGGAGGAGAAAGCTGCAACAAATTCTCCTTTAAATTAAACTACAAGTGATTTAGGATTTCATTTCTTCATGTAACTTATTTGAGATGCATATATGGAGTTAAAAATAGTGTTATCTACCTTTAAAAAAAAGCTTGAGTGTGCTTGCTCTGTTATACATGTTGTACACTGCACAAATGAACTTATGCATAGAAAATAAAGTAAATTGGATTTACTTTTAAACTTTTAATCTTCAGGAAGTCTTTTCTTTGTCCCCCTGTTATCTACCCTTAACCCTTAGATGCCCTTAGAGTGACTGGACCCTACACTCTTCCATAAGTGGGTCAAAAAGAACCCGTATTAGAATAATATGTGTTTTTATGCCATTTTTGTCATTTTGGTTAAGAAAAATCACTTGTATAATATTTAGTATTATATTTTGGTTCACACTAGAAATATTTTATATTTAATTTTTCACTATTTATAATTTTAGACATTTTTTTTACATTTTAAAAAAAAAAACGAATTTCCGGCATGCGGGTCATTTTTGACCCACTTATGGAAGCTTGGGGTAGAAATACAAAAACTACAATTTCTTAAAATTTAAATTTAAAATGTGAATGGCATGATATCCAAAACATGTTTTTTGAGGAATAGCTGAATATGAAATGATAAAAAATGTCATTACAAAGATACTTCAAGAAAACCACCTCACCGGGTCCAAAAAGACCCACTTATGCATCTAAGGGTTAATTACCTTAAATGTGTTATTTGTTTTTGGACAAAACAAAGAAATTAAAGCTGTCATCTCCGAGACATTCAAAACACTTCTTCATTCCTTCTTTTTGCTGACTTACGAAAACTGTCAGCTCAACTTTCCTTTAAAAGAAGCAGTCTGGTAATAATCAGTGAGTAAAGACTATTGTATAGCAGACAAAGGGTTTTCTCGGAGTCTGATGTGAACATGATCCTGAGTG
>NW_011342433.1:0-2034 GCF_000735185.1 Notothenia coriiceps | reverse complement strand
TTCTCTAAAGCCTGGGTGGCTAATAATGCACCTTGGTTTCTCGTCGGTGTCTTCTATCTGGCAGAGTCCTGCACGGGTCTGATTTTCAAGACCCGCTCCCGCCCCGCACCCGTGACGTGCAATACCGAACCTGCCCCGCTACCCGCACATATTGCCAATTAGTTCCGCAACCCGACCCGACCCGCCTGCCAAGATCCGCAACCCGACCCGCAACCCGACCTTATATGAGCAGTGAAAACGTGCAATTATTAACACACGCAGTTGCATATTTGTCTCAAAAAGCATGGGATGTTGGTTCTTTTCTCCATCTAGGATGAAACCAAAAGCCTCCCAGACGTTGGATTTCGCTCTTGAGGAAGAGATATTGAAAATGCTGTATTCTCCGCTAGAGAGCTTCACCTCAGCCATTTCGAATGTGGCGCGCTCAGCTGCAGATTGATGCGCTGCAGAGGTTATGATTATGCGCGGTCCCGCGGGGGAGAGGTCTGACGATTTAAACATTAAACTAAATTATTATTATTGTAATATATTTATTATGCAACACCCGCGACCCGACCCGCATCATCTTTGTTTTACCCAGAACCGAACCCGGGGGTACCCGACCCGATGCAGGACTCTGGCGTAAAGCCAAAACTCACAGACATTTCAATGATTTGTTTGGCGAAGTTAGGTTTGGAAACAGTATCATTTCCTTTTTGGGCGGGCATGATTAACACGGCGTCACCGGAGCCGCGCTGCGGGGAAACTTTGCGGCGCTGTTCCGAGTTTGTTCTAATCCGTCAACATTACGGACTGCTTTCAGATTTTCCCGCCATTGTTAAAAAAAACATCATAGGCGGAAAATATTCGGTTAACGCGACCTCTGGACCTAGGCTCCTTCAACAGTGCAACATGAATATATATAGGACATAGAACGAATAAACCAACAGAATATTGAAGGAAATAACAGAATAGAAATAAAATAGTGCAAGAGAATGTTGCAAGTAGACATTATCACTATGTAGAATTCTCCGGCAGAAGCTCCAGATAAACCATCAGTGTTCCTGCTCGCCCTGACTGTGTCTCTCTGAGTTTCGTCTCCAATGCTTTAGAAGTTTCCTTCACACAGATATTACCTTGTTGGACATGCGCTGGCAGTGCTGCTCCGTGGTGTGGATCAAAGTCTGGTCCAGGTCCACCATCAGGACCAGCTTCCTGTTCCTGTGGAGCCTCTGCTGGTCCTCTCTGCCCAGCTGCTCTGCTTGCTGTGTGTGGGGGGGGGGGCAGAGAATCAGTGGGAGAACAGGAGCAACCACCACTTTTTGCTTTTTCATGTGCATTTCGTGAATCACAGATGCACTTCACTTAGAAACAAACTCGTGCTTTTTTTTTTCATGTTTGCTGTATGTGGAGGAAATTCTTAAGAGAAACTGATAAATGATTCACGGACAAAGTTGGTCTTTTGTTATATTTAATAAAGTAATAAAGAAAGTCTATATACAAGTGGAATCGATCTGAAATGTAGGAACAGATCTACTTCACCCTCAGAGGATAGAGAAGTTCTGCACCCAGAGCACAGCTTACATTTCACTAGATAGTAGAAAAGCCAACTGGTCCCACCAGTTGGCTTTTCATCTCCACCATGAAACCCCCTCGTCCTTAACCATTTGCAAATCCACCTTTTACCCTCCGGATATGTCTCTGTTAAACACATACAAGACTAAAAATACAACTTAAAAGTGTAAAAGGCAACCAGAGTATAAGTCTATCTGTTTGAAATGATTATATGATCATTTGACATAGTACAGATTTTGTTATAAATACTTTTTCCTTACCGCGTTAACAGATGCACTTCACTCAGATACAAACTCATGTTTTTTTTTTTTTACATACGGTATAAGTTAAAGAAAATAATACATAAATAAATGGTATCATATTTATTCTGCCTATAGTGTCTAAATGATACTGGTTTTATGCCTACTAGCTCTATATATATATACATATATACATATATACACACACACACACACACACACACACACACACACACACACA
>NW_011342432.1:15566-37957 GCF_000735185.1 Notothenia coriiceps | reverse complement strand
GAGTGAGTGTACTCATGTGTGTGTGTGTGTGTGTGTGTGTGTGTGTGTGTGTGTGTGTGTGTGTGTGTGTGTGTGTGTGTGTGTGTGTGTGTGTGTGTGTGTGTGTGTGTGTGTGTGTGTGTGTGTGTTTGTATAGTTGAACAAGTGATTAAGTATTAGTACGGTTCAGCTGATCTTGCTGTTTGAGGGCTCATATGATCCTGATATGTTTTGGACTTAAACTGCTGAAAGATGATCATATCAAAAGATATTGGTAAATGAAATAAATATATTTAACCAATAGCATATGATATATGGTTTGTTATTGACATTTTTCATGAAATAAAAATAGATTAAAAACACTGACAAGACAATTTATCTTTGACATTCCTTGAGTTAAGATCTCTATTTCAATGGGGGTCTGGCCAAGATAGCACACTAGTTACAACTTCAAATGATATAAAACTCAACAGACAAGAGATATAATCATAGAAGACACAAAGAAAGATAATACATATTTTTTTACAACACCTGCATCTGTGAATATATTTGTGTATTCTGTAGTTTATATGAGTATGTATTCTGTGAAGTGGGTGCATTTTCTTTCGTACACCCAAGGACAGGTTTTGCAAATGACAAATTCACTACAAACACTGAACCCAGTGCATTTGGTAATTGTGCATAAGTGTTTGTTACATTTCCAATTCTACCATGATGGCCATACAAATAAACCAAACTGACACATATGAGAGTTGGGTGAAACTACAGTGAGTAACTACAGACAGTGGAAACAGACCGTGTTCAACTGTGGCTCCAGTGGAGTCCTGCTGTAATGATGCTCACTTCCCCCTTGTTTCAGTGTGTGTTTGTTTATATGTGCCAATATGTGTGTGTGTGTGTGTGTGTGTGTGTGTGCGTGTGCGTGTGTGTGTGTGTGTGCGTGTGTGGTTTCCCATCAGTGTTTACGGCATAATTGAAGCTGTGGCCCCTCCTTGGCCTTATGAGAGCCATTGCACAGTATGTACAGGGTTATTATAGTAAATGCTTCATTTGTCGAATGGTTTTGGTCTGAAAAATGAGGCATGTGTCATCATTATGAAATGAGTTTATGTCTCATAGTGTGACAAAGAGTTCAATGTTTAGGTGGGTAAATTCAGTAATAGTTTGATAGATAATGTGTCATGTTCACCCATTTTAAGCTCTTTGTGTGTAATTTAAAGCACTATTCTCTTGCCCACATCGTCACACAAAGAAGCACAGTGGCAGTTTTAAACATGTAGGTAATTTGGGGGATAAAAAAAAACCAGACTATTTTTTTGTCAACATGACTACTTTGTTAGTTGTAGGAAAATATCCTAGTTTGGTAAGTTAAGTAGCGAACCACGACATACCGACATAGTTTCATAGAATTAAACATGTGTTGATGATGTGAATTCAAACAAAAACTACATGGTTAGGTTTAGTAAAAGGTCATATTTTGGGCTAAACTTGTGTTTGTTCGGTACATTTAATTGTGTATGTAAGTTAACAGTCAGCATAAATATGTCAACAGTTTAATTTTTGTTTCATAAAGGAAAGGGAGAGAATAAAGGTTTATGTAACATTGAACGAATGGTGAAGTTTCAAAATCAATATCATATTATATGACAGCACAACTCTCTGCTCAAACCCTTATTAACGAAACTCGAAAAGGAAAACAGACCATCATTACTGTCCGATATCTTATATTTCTTGCTGTTGCATTAGTTTGTGAATGATTCAGGGACTCATCCATTGAGCATTGAGCAAACATTATTGCATCAAATAAGGCAGACTCTTGCCTTTTCCCTCCGTTTTCTCTCACTCTCATGACACCATTTCAATTTCCCTTTGCTACTTCCTGCTCCTCTTATTCTCTTTTTATCTGCCTCCATCCTCTCACCTCTCCCTCAACTCCTGCTCCCAGGTTTCATTTTCCTGCTACCAGATTCCATTTTCTCTCTGTCCTTTCACTTCCTTTCCCTTACTAATGCAGATAAGAGACACATGTATGAGCGTTTACACACACAAAACATACACATGCATGGAAATGATTAAAAGCCAAAATGTATACTGTGCCTGAACTGATACTCGTCTTGAACCAGAACATAGATGCGCCGTTTTTCGATTGAAGCTATGGATCGCCTCAAGGCCTGAAATGAAAACCCATTAAATCGGACATTTTACACTTTCACTTGCATATTGTCATGGCCTGGTAGGAACTTGAATATTTTTTTTTGTAAATGTAAGCTTTTTGAGAACTAGATTGAAAATAAGACTTGTTTAAAGGTTAACCATGTATTGGAGTTTGGTAGAAATTAATTTTTATTCTAACAATCTACTGATTAACACACTGTCAAACAAAAGATTTACATTTAGACTTTAAAGAGATTTAATTTTCTTTTTTTTGTTGTCCAGTAAGATTTTTAGTCACATTTGTGACTACATTTGTGACATACATACAATTATATATCATAATAATATCCTTATTATAATCTGCACTGAAACTTTTCTTCTTGTTCTTTATATTTGTGGCTTTTTAATGTATTTAAATTTAATTTTATAATGTGTTTGTGTAAAACTTTGTCTTAATGTTTTACAGTTTTTCACAAGTGGAATACATGTGCAATGTACATTTTACAATATAAATATACTTGCCGTGCCTAAATATTGACCTCTCTGAAATAAAGTGCTATTTTTTTCTAATATACATGAATATTTATAATAAAAACATCAATTTGATAATGTAATAAATTAAACAAGATTCTCCTCCAAAAGACATTTCTCCTATCAACCTTTGTATATACCAATAGAACATATCGTACCTACACACAGACACTTCAATAATCTGAAATAACTAGTTCAGATTTTTTTTTTTTAACCAATATCAGGTATTTTGTAGCAATGCAGGTGACATGTTTCTGTCTGTTGCATATTCAGATCCTGGAGCTGTTGGTTCCCACACTTTTTTCGACTTTTCCCATCGCCTCAGTGTGCAAGTCCAAATGAAACAGAGATATTCATGGCTCCTCTCCATGAGCATAAAGACCTGGACCTATTGCCCTGGCCATTCAATTAGCCACAGTGGCCAGTGTGTGTGTTTCTGTGTGCGTGTGCTTCTATGTGGGTAGGTGTGTGTAAGTGCAAACTATTGCCCTGTCTGAGCAGCCAACCTCAACTAAGGGCCAGGCTCAAACAGCGGCTTAAAGCTAACCAGGTCACAGCTGATGGTGTGAGAACTGGGGCTGTGCACAGTTGAGAGTGTGTGTGTGTGTGTGTGTGTGTGTGTGTGTGTGTGTGTGTGTGTGTGTGTGTGTGTGTGTGTGTGAAAAGAAGGGAGAAAGACCTCACACCTATATATACACTTTCTTTTTGACCATTTATTAATCTTAAAACTAGTTGCTACTTTCATTTGTATAATTCTGATACTGATCTTTTACCCTGGTTGTGTACTTATTTGGTTTTATTTTTATTTTATTAACATGTGATTGCTTCTTTATTTCAGTTGTAAGTTATTCTACTCATCTTTTTTGTCTTTTATCTGCACTGTGCTGATGTACATTTGTGGAACATATACAAGGTTTCTGATTCTGTTTAATGGATGTTTGTTGCCAAAACCTGCCACCTGAGCATTCCGATGATGTCACACACTGGTTGTCAAACACCTCAAGTTTAAGCGTGTGTTGAGTTCATTTTCATGTTATTTAGCTGGAAGCGACACTGCGTGCGTGGCGCTCCTGACGATGCAGCCCCGTCTTTCAGCAGAGCTAACTTCTGTTTTTAGAGGCAGTCAGGCCCCACTGATTTCTGCTGTGGATGTTGAGTAATCAGAGCCAATACTGTTGAATCACTTTTATCCTAATGCTGACACACAAAGGCAAGTTGTGACTTTTAAGGTTTCAGTAGTATTTCATGAGTAATTTACAGGCGTTTACAGGGCGTGGAAGTTTATTTTTGTCCAGAAACTTGAAACTGGCTGAGTTGAGTGTAATGTTTTTTTACAAATCAGCATTCTTTTTCTATGTAAATGTACTCTTTATACTTTTCCCTTTGCTGTTGTAACGCTGAAAATGTTACCGCTGTGAGACGAATAAAGGATTTCTGATTATGTTTCTGAAAGGTTTATTGGATTTAGATTTATATTATCAGCTCGCTCTGACGGACAGGCCACACATATTTCCCCACCCTTGGGCGGCCAGTTTTTCCCCACTTGGTAGAATTTGGCAGAGAGGTCAAGTGTTTGTACGGTTGTGTTTGTGTTAATGCATGAACGCTAGGCGGTTGCATGAACGTTGTTGCAGCAATTGTAAACTCAAACTTGTTTTATTAATGGTCTATATAAGCAAGTTGGGCTTTGTTAACTTGAATAGTTCTGGGAATGGACGTCTTGTCATGACTTCAGGTTCTTAAGAAACCAGCAGAGGCTCAGGGAAGTTTCTGTGACTCGGATGTACCAGGGTTAAACCCTAGACGTTCTGGTTGATTTTGTAGTTATTTTCCCATGCTTCCAATCTTTATGCTAAGCTAACCATCTGGTGGCTACAGGTATATGATGGGCTGAATTCGGCTGATATACGTTATCGAATGATGTTAAGAGATTCAGAATATTTTCATTTGATGGAATTTGAAGCCATAAAAACGAACAACAAAAAGTATGTGGTTCAGAATTGTAAGTCATTGCTGTCAGCATATAGTTCTAATAAAAAGTTGGGACATGCTGATACAGAATAACTCCAAAAGGAATGGACCCTGTTTTCTCAACTACAGAAAACTTCCAATGTTAAGTAGGAACTTTAAACCGCAGCTTTAAGCCAACATGGACAACATATCCCTAAAGGGCATAGGGAAAAACAAAAATATCTGCAATTAGATGAGAACTAAAGTCATGTGATTATAAAAGAGACCCATCCCTAATGTACTAAAAACACTACACTACAAGACATAGTAAAGCAGCAAGTACAACATCTCCTTAGTTTCAATTACTAGCATGTTACAGGAAACTTTGATGAAGAGAATTAAAACAGGCATTTATTCATAATGAAAATACCTTACACTGTAGGTTTAATGCCCCCAACTAGCCACCATCGTCTTCCTCAGTGACAGGCGTTTCCCAGCATCAGAGGCCATATAGTGTGTGTCTCTATAGTCTGCCATTCCCAGAGCTGGCGGAGTGTGAAGACATATAATTGCTTCATGAAACCTAACTAGGTGATATGAATAATCTGTCAGTGGAGGAGGCAACCTGGCATCCAGGCCAATCACGGAGGTATCCCAGAGTAACGGAGCGTGGCCAAAACCATACCTGCCCATCCGGAAAAAAACATATCTGTCCCTCAACTTCCTCCTTTCCGCCCGAGCCCCCGTTATCAGACCGAACGGCTGAGTGTGAGGGAATTCATTGGAGACCCTCTATATGGCACCATGATCAAGTCCACATCTGATAGAGAACTAGCCAGTGATTGGTGTGTGTGTGTGTGTGTGTGTGTGTGTGTGTGTGTGTGTGTGTGTGTGTGTGTGTGTGTGTGTGTGTGTGTGTGTGTGTGTGTTTTCCTCACTGTGATACAGAAATTCTTCACAAGACATGAAGAGAGGAGACAAAAGGCAAGCAGGATTTAAACTGTTTTGATAAAAGCGCTGATAACAAACTGATCTAGTTTGAGGTCAACCTCTAGAAAAGTGTGAGTGGAACATTTGTGTAAAAAAAATAACAACATACAAATGCACGGAAGCCTTTAAAGAGAAAAACGGCAGACGGATTGAAACAAGCAAAATGAAAACCTGATTTAGAAACTGTGAAGTGAATAAGTCTAACTTAATGTGTGTGGGTCCGGCACACAAACATAACATATTTCAATTGAATTTGTTTTATTCTTATTGTACTAACTTTTCACACATTTATATTTATTTTAAATATTTATTTTAGTTTTTAGGTTGGTTTATTATCGTAAATTCTTACCTATTCTGTACATTTTATTTTATTGTGTACTTTATAGAGCAGTGGTCACCAACCTTTTTAAGCCCAAGATCACCGACCACGGCCTAGGTGAAAGGCGAGATCTACCTATTGCAGAATTGAGTGAAAAAGACGGCCCAGACAATGCTTCCAATTTGAGGCCTTTTATATAGGCTAATTGCATCTGAATTACTGTTACAATGAAGGCTCCATAATCAGCTCACGGCATATAGGCAGTGGTAAAGTGGTATTGGGGGGCGGACCTCACCTCCTCAAGGGGGGTCCGGGGGGATGCTCCCCNGGGAAGATTTTTTTTTAAATATTGAAGTTGAAAGCATCAATCTGGTGCACTTTGAGAGCAACATGAAGAGATCTATGGATACCTCTCTCAGCACCCATGAACAGAACTGTAAACAGATTTTCTTTTTCTTTATGGATATTTTACAAATCACATTAAACTGTATTCTTGTTTTACTGCCATATAGTAGGCTATTTCATACCTGTTTTTCATTTATTCTCTTATTGTTTGTATAACTATAATGATCATATGAAGGTGTGCCGCGGAAATAATCTTTTGAATAATTTGTGACAAAACTGTTCTAAACNGTTCGTTAACTAACTACTACGAAGTCCTTTACGTCTCGACCTCGAGTCCTACCTCTACGTCTCGTACAGGAGAGGACGTCTCCTCCAGCTTGTTGTGGAAACAGCTCGTTATGTCCGTTAGTGCAGCTAGTTAACCAGATGCTAACATCACGGTCCCCGCTAGCACAGGTCCCTCTCTCCCCTCTCTCCCTCCCTCCCTCACACTAAATGCGCTATCGCCACACACATACACAGAGCCGAGCTTGAATGACACAAGCACACGTGTATTTCCATGCAACTCTCTGATTGGTCTGGTGTGTTGCCTCTGTTGCGTTCACTGAACAGGGGAAATTACAGTCCTGCCGTCGTCTCTTGTGTCATGATGAGGTTCACGTAAAGCACGGTTAATGTATTATATTATTGAGGTGTCTCAAATATACGTCAATCAAGTGGCACCTGCTAACAGGGTGGTAGATAATAGGTTTACATCTAAAAACGTATTTTTCAAACATTATTATTTTAATTTTATTTTTCTTTCTTTTGTTACTTTTTTTTTAACGGTCCGCGATCTACCAGTCGACCAGTCGATCATGATCGACTGGTTGGCGACCACTGTATAGAGACTCCATATGGAAGCCAATGGAAGCCCATTTCCACCACTTAAAAAAATTAAAATCCCCATGAAAAGTCCTAATTATGAGATAAGAAAGTCAAAATTATGAGATAAAAAGTCATAATTATGAGATAAGAAAGTCGAAATAATGAGATAAAAAGTCATAATTATGAGATAAAAAGTCAGAATTATGAGATAAAAAGTCATAATGAGATAAAAAGTCAGAATTATGAGATAAAAAGTCCTAATTATGAGATAAGAAAGTCGAAATAATGAGATAAAAAGTCATAATTATGAGATAAGAAGTGCGCATGCCTATAATTTTGTGGTAACGTTCACGCCACTAATGACAATAGTGTAGGCATACTGCTGCTGTGAGTTGCTAGCCTAACTCTAACCCGTGAACGTTACCACAAAACTATAGGCATATATATTATAGTTCATAACAGGTAATGTCAAAGCTATGAACTGCATTTTTGTAGTTTAGCTGCAATATAGGCTACATGTAACATCTAACATTTACAAAAGTCACCTGTAATAGTTACCTTATTTAGGACTAGATGCCGTTTGCATGGTGGAGAGCAGCAAGGTGATGAAGGGACCTTTGAAGACAGCGCCACTGCAGCGCATGCGCTCTTCTTATCTCATAATTATGACTTTTTATCTAATTTCCTTACTTTTTATCTCCTAATTTCGACTTTTTTATCTCATAATTATGACTTTTCATGGGGATTTTGTTTTTTTCAAGTGGCGGAAATGGGCTTCCATAACTCCAGATGTATATATTTTCTATTTTTAATCTAATCTAATAGTTATTTTTATTTACAACTTACTTTATCTTACTGTGTTTACGTATGCGCCAATTCCTTGTATGTGTAAAACTACTTGACGATAACCCTATTTCTGATTCTGAGAATACAATTTTGAGAACTCTTTTTGTGCAGTAAATACCTTAAACTCTTGTGTCGATGCTCGATGGTGTTTCTGTCATCGTCGTTCCATTTCCAACTTGTATTGGTCATTACTTAATACTCCATCTGTATGTGACACAAGCAAAAACAGAAACAAACTCCACATGAGATTTTCTTTAGAGGAAGTATAGGCGAGATAAAAGGCCTAATAAAATGACGTCATAATATCCAAATGCCTAAACTCACACACTCACACGTATTCAGAATTTTGAGTCACTTTTAAAAGAACTATTCCACATAACAAGTACTTTGACCTATTATGAAATACATGTTTCTCGTACCACTTCTCTACCTTTACTGAAGTTACATTTTTATGTAGTACTTTTATTTGTAATGCTGCTTTTTTAATTCAAAAATAAAGCGTATGGTTGTCGACGCATAATACCATTGAACCAGAATACACACCCCCTTGAAAATCCTTTAGACTGTGCACGTGCCTAAAGGAGAAAGCTTTTGAAGCATATTAAATATTTTAGAAAATATACAAATGAAAATAAAACGTGAATGATTGAAGCACATCCTCCTACTATGCATGTTAAGATGTATTTTTCTAAAGCCCTAAAGAAACATCAATTCACACACACACACACACACACACACACACACACACACACACACACACACACACACACACACACACACACACACACACACACACATTCACTCGCAGAGATACACACAAAACATCCTAAATGCAGGGTACGTTTTCCACTGGTAAATGTGTGTGCTTCAAGCTAGCTTGTGTGTATTTATCTGTTAAAATGTATGTATACCTTGTGTGTGTACACTTGTATTCAGACGTGTGTGGGTGTGTGTGTGTGTGTGTGTGTGTGTGTGTGTGTGTGTGTGTGTGTGTGTGTGTGTGTGTGTGTGTGTAGTCACAGCATAGAGCGTGTTTGTTTTTATCAGAGATCTTTAAGCTGGGTCATGTGTTGTTGCTTCACATTTCATCATCCTGCGCTCTTATCTGCTGTTTTCATACACAACTGCTGTAATACTGTTATAACACACACACACACACACACACACACACACACACACACACACACACACACACACACACACACACACACACACACACACACACAATTTAACAATAAGCCTGTAAAGATAGTTTGTAGGAGGGAGAACGAAGGAGTAATGAAGAGAAAGGAGGCAACAGCAAAAGGAGGAAAGCATTGAGAGAGGGATAAGAAAGAAGAGGGAAGCAGCCTCCATCTTACGTTGTTGTTTTTTGTTGATGTTGGAGGCAGACACAGGCTGAAAGCTGTCAACCATGTGAGGAATGAAGCCTCTCAGATCTCCTCTACAGATTATTTAGTCCTCTGACAAATATATCTCTCCCTGCACGCTCCACGTCGTGGTGTTTTGTCTGCAGTGTCCTTAAATATGAAAGTTTTTGTGTTTGAGTGTCGCCATCCTGAGCCCGAAAGGTTACTGCTGGTTCATGAAGGCTGATATCCATCCTGATATCTCTGGTATGAAGCTGACACAGACACATTTTGTACTGAGGATCCATGTGTTTTAAATCTAAGTAGGCTATGTAACTTCTTGTATACTGTAGTGAGAGTTCATTCAAATCAAGTTAGAACTAAAGCAAAGACTGAAGTCTGTCATATTGTATCACGCAAAGTAGCTATTATTGTTCTAATTTGATTAAACAAGCTTTAAAGGTCACCTATTATGCAAAATCCACTTTTTCATGTATTTTACATTAACATGTGTCCCCTCTGGTCCCTTGCAACCACCTTGGTAACTATGAAAACGTTGAATGGACACAATTTCATGAAGTAATCTTCGTAATAACTAGCAAACTAAAGATCATGTGCATCCACTGCACACATAATCTGAAATAACAACTCATATTTCTTGCATCAAATGACATCAAAACGCATTTTAAAATAGGCATTTTCTACCGAGAATAAAACGAATGTCGGCCATCTTTTTTTTTTCTGCAGAGAGAAATTTGAATATCACGTGACATAGACGCCCGCCATTGGAATGAATTGTGAAAAAAAATGTAGGGATCTTACAATTTCAGAGGCGTTTTTGTAGAAATACTACGTCCCAAGTTGTGGACCAACGTAGTTATTACACGTTTTTTTGTGAGACTGGGTTGTAACCTTATCACCTGAATCTCCTCCTAGAGCACCATTGTGTTTTTATAACCAAATATCTCTCAGAGGGGCGTGGTGAGGGGCTCCTTATTTTCATCTAAAGTAAAAGAGAGATAATCAGCACTTTTGAAACAGGGCTGAAACAGAGGGGATTATGGGATGCTGCANTCCAGCTCCGAACCGGCCCTGAAACACCGTTGTTGTGAATGAGGTATCAGAGGGGCGTGGTGAGGGGCTCCTTATTTTCATCTAAAGTAACAGACAGAGAATCAGCACTTTTGAAACAGGGCTGAAACAGAGGGGATTATGGGATGCTGCAATGATCTGTTTGGTATTTCAGACAAACACTTCAGAGACATGTCTTGTATATATCTGAGACCAATAATATATTGATGAAAAAGAGTATAATAGGAGACCTTTAAAGGAGCTAGTAAAATAGTTTGTTAACTTTGAACAGACTTATCATTAATGCTAAGCTAGCTGAGAATAGAGACAACATTTGTATTTATGAGCGACACAAGTGCTCCATGAAGCCTAGAAAATATGAATTATACAGATGCATAACTATGTGCAACAAAATGTGGCATTGGTATCAATCTGGCTTGTAAAACCTTTCAAAAACGAAGTCAGGACAATATAAGACCTGTTTGAACTGACGTTTCAGTCTCTGTAGGTTCCAATGAGACTTTCTGCACGGGAAATGGCCTTTACTTGCACTTCCTGTCTGAGCATCTCATCTCCCACGAGCCTTTTCTTGGTCGGCTTCTGTCAGCCTCCCGTCTCAGACCGACTCATGGGAGCGTTTCCTCCCAAAGCGCAGCTCGGAAGCTGATTGGATGATGGGGCTAATCGTTAGCGGAGAGGGGGGAGCAGAGTGCGGAGGCGCATAATGGCTTCCAATTTTTGGGGAGGAAACGAGATGTAAATGAGGTAATTATGTGTCTTAACGAGGGCAAACAGCGTTGACTTTCTAGCCCTGGTAACCAGCGTATTTATAGCCTATAATAACCTTAAAGTGGCTGGCTGGAAGGCTGTCAGGGGAATTAGAGACGTCTGAACTGCGCTTTTGTTTTTATTAGGGTTGTGTGTTTGAATCAGAAAGGTTTGACTTGTATTCTTCTTCCATCAAAGTGGCAAACATTTTATTGACAGGTGTATGTAGCTTTGAGAAAGGGGGAGGACACCAAATGAGAAGTTATTCAACCCCCCCTTTAAAATCCAGTTTATAGACCAAGTTATAAAGCGTTATGAAACGGATTAAACTTTAACCCCCCGTGGAAAACACTGCAGAGTTTGTCCTCTTTTTATGTCAAATGTACACGATCAGGCGAAAATATTTTCTCTCAAATATTTTTCTATTTGTCTAACTAGTTATTGTATAAGAAGTGTTTAAAATTCAGTCTTGAGTCAATGAAAACGAAGACACCAGATAGAGTTTCAGTCATTTTTGGCTCCTTCAACACGTTTCCCCCGCCCACCCACCTTGAGATTGAACTCGGCCGGTTATGGTTCTTTTGTTTTTAATACATGACATGAAAACCTCTGATTTAAAATGGAATGAAGTGCAGTGGAACCCGGTCGAGGGAGGCCAGCAGGATTGTGGGTAAATGTTTTTGCCGTTAGGATTGTGCTGACCACAGCAGAATGTATTTCTGAAGGAGTAAGCATAGGGGGCTTTGGAGCTCACCCTATTTTCATATTCTCTCATACATCCATTTCCCTCCTGTACAGATTAAAATGAGTATTTGGAGGGCATTGCACAGTAGGATTATCATATGGAGGGCCTTTTTGGTAGAAATGTAAAAAGTGAATTCATTTAGAAGTGCTGGACGTTCTCTTGTAAGACGTCAAAGATTCATTTTTGATTGGATCAAAACTCCCACATAAGAGGAATTCAGGTTTTAAAAAGGAAAGATTTGCATAAATAAAATTAAACTAAATCAACACAGGTAAAACAAAAATGAGTTTACTTCACGAGACACAAAACGGATTAAAGATGACATTTTTCTGGGGAATATATGAATTTCTGAGCAGATGTTCCCGATTTGAGGGAACATCTCAAATTAGGATCCAACTGTGGTGGAGGATAACTTTACCTGAGTAGTTAAATGTTATGCTACTCTATACTTCCACCCAACTACATTTTGGAAGCCAGTATTAAGCTTTTTACTGCACTTCATTAATCTGACAGCATTAGTTAATTTACAGAGTGAGATTATTAGCTAATACAAAATAAACACTGTTCTGTTTTCTTAATACTCTAAAATTAAACCCATCTTATTGATATTTCTTTGTATTTATTGGCATTGCATTTGATATTGGGGTTATCCAAAGGACATGCCTAATCACAATTGGATCCTCCAAAAAATCTCATTAAGGTTTAATAACAAATGAAAACTCTAACATATTTGGAGTTAATCAATTTCCAGACAGTGATACAGCATATCAAGTGTTACTTAGATTTGGTTACTGATTACCTATTTGAACAGGTATTTGGTAATTGGAACCCTGCTGGTGAGTAAGTGTTGTTAGTCAGACTGAGTCAGATTAACACACATATTTTCACTTATTTCCATGCCATTTTGGTGAAGACAAAGCAACATCACCACCTCACCTGATGCCTTTACCTGCTTCCTTCCTTCCTGGCACTGATATTAAGCAACCCTCCCCCCTCCTCCCCCTCACGTTGGTCTCTCTTTCCGATGGCACTCATCCGTTACGTTCTCAAGGGAAGGGCAGACTACTGGCGCCGCACTGTTTGGGCTTTAGCTGTACACACACACACACACACACACACACACACACACACACACACACACACACACACACACACACACACACACACACACACACACACACACACACACACACACACACACACACACACACACACACAGGTACACAGGTACTCACACAGCAAATTAAGCGCATTGTTGCGTTGCCTTCAGCGTCGAGGGGGTGAAAAGTCATTCAGAGGTTTTGTTGGCGGGCCACCTAGAGTTCATGCCACCAGAAGCTTTTCTCTCTGAAGTTAAAAAAATTACTGGTTAGGTTAAAGTGACAACGGGGTGCCTAAGAGAGAAATATTTTTGAACTGTAGCTTTATACACAATCAGTAATCACAGTCCTTTTGTGTATATAACAAAAATATGTTGTACGTACAGTTTAAAGAAAGACACTACAGGTGAATATGGTAACAGAGTAATAGATTTCACTTTGACACTTCCTCATTTGATAACTTACATTAAGATGCTTCTTTTGTATTACAGGTTTTCTAAAATGTTAAGTTTATACGTACAAATTATCTTTTGATAAATTTAGTTTAAAATGAACAGGTTTTCTTTCTTATTAAAAGTAAAAAAAACAATATCCAACAACATAAACAATTTTCAACACAAGTCAACTTTCATGACTCTTCCAAAATCTCCGTTTTTGTTTTAACATACAACTGCAATTTCAGAACACATTTAAAGAGTATCTTGAAATATTCTTACTGCACAACAACATAAGGTTTAATGGATATATAAAAGGGCCTAACATGTACTTTTACTTTGTTAATAATTTAACTTAAGTACAACTTTTTAGAGGAGGATAAATACAACATCTGCCTCTGATCCTTACATTTTCTTTTCTCAAAATACAAAAACATCTTTCCGCGTTTACAGGAAGTTATATCAGTAACTTGATACATTGTATTAACAAATAAGGAATAATTGTTCTCAATCTGATAAATCATAAACACTGTTGACATATTTGGATCACAGGTTTGTGTAAAATTAGGTGCAGTTCAATAATATGTTTTTGTTTTTGTATATGTTACAAGGCAAAGGTATAATCTGCCTGATAAAAACACAAATGAAACACCACTTCTTAGAAAAACGTGCTAAAAGAAATAAAAAGGTAGGATACATGCCTGACCTGTCTTCTGGGATGTTGAGGTAAAGTTGGCAGCGTGCAATCAAAAACCCTCCTAAAGACATAAAGAAAAAGTTTAATATTCTGTGAAATCCTGTACGGCTCATCTTTCTCTGAGCTTTTCATTTGGAGCCTAAGATCAGATCAGTGTTTATGAATCGGACACTTGTCTGAGTGTAAGTGCTTTAGCAGACTGAATGAGCGAGAAAATAGAAAAGTGGTTTGAAAAGGGAGAAATATTCCTGACACTTGGAGTGACCTTCATGTGAATCGAAGCCTCCCTCGGCTGCAGAGCCCACTCTGTTTTTGTGGTTTGTAAAGCTTATTTAACTTTTGACAATAAGTTTAAAGTACGATGTTTAGTCGAGGTAACCAGGATTATTATTCCAACCTAATTTGAAGCAGTAGGCTCTCTCTCTCTCCTTCAATTTTCTCTCCTCCTCTTCGAGTAATCCACCGTCATCTTGATCAGAGGCAGACACCGGGGTTTGAAGAAAAATTAAACAAATAAACTGTGATGCTTTGGATAACATTCCCCTCTGATTGACCCGACCCCGTGACCTCTGGCCGGGGTCGTGACCTCGAGGTGGCGTTGGCTCTGAGCGTCAGAGGGGCCTCCATGTCCCGACCTGGAGAAAAACATAGGAAAAAGCAGAATCCACTTCAGGCCACATTACACCTCCACACACTCCGAGAGAGAAGCAGCTGAAACCAGCAGCTACCGATCACTTACAGTATATCACACTGCATGATGGCAGGGCCTGAGATAATCATATTTACATGTTTAAAAATAAAAGAAGACATGTAACATCTAAATATCTTTTTTACCCAATTAAATTTTTTTTTCAAAAAGACCAGAAAACTTGAAACTTTGGACACAAACAAAAACTAATGCTATTAAACCATTGCGGCTGCTACTAATAATAATAACAGCTATTTAAAGTAATAAAGGAAAAAGAGGAACAGTTCTTTTACATTAAAATGTGTACATTTCCATTTTGCAATGTAATAGTTATTTTTCCTAATTTATTTAATGGTTTTTAAATATTTTTATTTGATTTTGAGTAATTTTTGACATATTTCAATGTAAATATGCATCGGAGAGTTTTTATACATTTTGTAAAGAGCATAGTGATTTATATACGTTTTAGTAACTTTCTGAACTACTTAATAATAAATTGATTGGGAACATTAATGCTGCCAATATGAATTAATAAATCGGATGATTATTTTAGCCATCAATCAATTAAAAAAACACAAAATATTAAAATAATTCTAAATTAAATGTGCATGAGTCTGCACATTTCTTGCTGTGTCCAAATACCAAAAGCATAAAATCCTCATATTTTAGAAGCTGAAGCCAGTGAATATTTGACATATAGCCCAAAGGACTGACAATTAAAATATTACCCTAACTCTATTTTTAAGTGTTTAAGCTACAGAGAAAATCCACATTTAATCCACATACAATCAGTACCACTACGTTAACCTGAGTGCATGTTGCCCTCGTGTCCCCGCCTGTACTGTGGATATGAATGTGTGTAATGCTGTTCTTCAGGATTCAGGGTGTTTCCTGTGACAGCGGACATTGAAGCTGGAGATGTGACCTGCTGTTGACGCCGCTGATGCATGAAGAAAAACTGACAGGAATGTACAGACGTTCAGGTTCTCGTCTTGGTGTCCGCACTGATAACAACCATTATCTACAAACATCAAACCCTTTGTCTGCTGCTTGTTCAGTCATTTGATTTGTTGTGTTTTGTATGATTGGGAAATAATTACTTTATTTTCTGAAATCTGTATATATTTTTATTAACTAAAGATTAAGATGCAGTCTTTAAGATGATGAGTTTTCCTGATTATTAATGTTTTTATTGACAAGATTCTGGTTGAAAGTGAACTTATTCTTTGATGTCTAGAATACAAATAATCATTGTTTTAACAGCATGTTAACCACTGGTTGCAGACATGGGGGTCACATGATAATCTAAGGGGTTGTTATTTCATTATTATTGATGGAGAAATGTTCATCACTTTAATGTTGCAGCTGGTTAGAGAGTAGTTTATTTAATTTACATATATAAATAAATGCTGTTGCCAAGTTGTGCATTTTAAAGTTTCACCTTAATATATACATGATTATTATACGCTTGTTATATTTTCTATTATTAGCCTGATGTAGCAAGAACATGGAAATTGTTCTTAATCACAATAGTTGAATTAATTTGACAAATGTTCATTTTGCACAAGGTTAAACAGTTGAATAGTTGACATCACCATAGTTGTGACCAGATTTGTATTGAAATATATTCACTAAAATGCAATATCTAAAAGTTACTCAATTTTACATGTATAAAGTTGACTTATTTCAGTTTTACTTGCACCAATACTTTAAACTAGTTTATTTATTTTTGCACTATAATTATTTTTGATGCCTTAAGTATTTTATATTTTGCATTGTTGGAAGATTTTCGATAACTCTAGTTGTTGTGCATATAACCAAAACATCAATAATGTCTTTGAAATTCCGATACAGGTTCCTTTACTAGTAACTGAGTATTTTTACAGTGTTGTACAAGTACTTTTGCCTAAGTAAAGGATCTTAAACTACTCTTCTTCAACTACTCAAAAGAAAACCCAACTTGGCCGCAGTGAAGTCTGAACTTCCCACCTTACCGTTTTCTGTCTTTCTGGAACCAGCAGCATATGGTCCAGTAAACCTGCCTCAGAGAAACGTATCCTCCAAGAACAAAGCCGAGGTTTGGTCCGACAGGCGGCACGCTAACGTGTTCTCCTGCTTATCTTGTTTATGTGATGGAGTTTTTCAAACGCAAACATTTTCTTTAGATGGCACAGTGGACCTCTGCTCTGAGATAAGTATCAAATGCAGACTTAATTGCCTGAGATAGAAGCTTATTATTCCCATTTAAACGGGCCTCGCTCCCCGGGTCTCTCTTCTGCCAGTCTCTCTCTCCCATTCTTTCATCCCCCCTCCTCTTCCTCTGTCTCTATTGTCTGTTTGATGTGGAGATGAAGGGAAAAAAGGGCAAACAAGAACAGTTTGGTGCTGAAAAGTTTGTAAATGTGGTAACAATTGGAATGTAATGGAAGTGTTTGGAGGTCTTGTCCCCTGGTGTGCTTAGCTAATGATTGTGCTGCCCTGAGTGAACTGCGTACGTGTACGTCTACACATCACAACATTAAATGTACTTATTCCAGAAGTCTTGAACATATTGTCCTCAGAGATTGTAAGTCAGTCTTGTCTTGTGGATGTTGCAAATGGAGCTGCTGTAATGCATAAAGATCTCAGTTTAGGAAGGCATTCAAAAGAAAACAAGTACCTCATCATTGGACTTACAGTGTACTTAGTTACATTGCACCACTGATTTGTGATCGCCAATATTGCAGTAAACATCTTAAAACTGAAGTCACTGACATTTGCTACTGTTTTGTGTTTACATTTGTCATTTCAAAATACAATTTAGAAAGCAAAGATAGCAATTAGCAAGCCAGACAAGTCTTGACTTCTTGGTTAAGACTGAGCTTTCTGTTAGGTAGGGTTTGCTTTCCTTTCATCCCTCATGGCATCTTTTGTTGACTTTACGAAGCTTCTTTCTTTTGCAGCTCCAACTAAATGTTCTCTTCCCTTTTCTGTCTTTCCTGCTCCTCCACCCTGAGTTCTGCAGCGCTGCATGGTCGTTGCCTTTCTGGGATGTGTGAGTCTCCGGCGGCGTTTTCCCTTGCCGGTCGGCACCGAGCCGGCATTCCTTCATGGGTTCACTGGCAATGCTCAAGTGGCTCCCTCTTAACAGCCCCTCTAATCACTCAGGGACATAATCACAGGCCACTTTGAAGTAATAGTCAATTTGCTACGAGTCCACCGTTTAGCAGAACTGCTTCGACACAAGCCGGGGCTGCGAGCCGGCCATGGCAGATATAAAGATAGGGAGGCTGCGCAGAGGTAAAGAACGCTTTTTAAACACTCGATTCAGCAAAAGCCACCACATGCATGCTTATATGTTGAAGGAAAGTCTTTAAAAAGACTCAGACAAAGGACAGGTGAAGTTGGTAAGCGATGGGAAAGCCAAACTTTGCACAGGCCGCCCGTGTGTGTGCACAGTTGATGAGAAGTTCACAGGAAGTGCGCAGACTTATAGCTGTCACTCATCCCTGCACGCTCTGCTCCTGAATGCACCACGTATTGCTCACAATGCCACACTGTACCTGTGATGATGTGTGCACGCCGCAGCACATGTTTATTGTTTACAATACTCCGGGTGGCGCCAGGCGCTGAAAAACCAGGCGCGGAAAAACACTTTGTTTTGGTGGGGTGGCTGCTCCTGTGGTTTTTGTAATCGCCATCACTATCAGGGGCCCTGATCGCTTCACAGAGAGGGGGGGGAAGAAAAGGTATGTTATTCCACACGGTACACAAAGGGAGGGAACAGAGGGAGAAAGAGATGTGGGTGCCTGGCAGTGTGTCTGTCGGCCCTTTTCCCTCTTTTCTCTCTCCTTACCCACTTATTGTACTGCCTTTTTGCGCCGGCGGCGCCCCCCCCCCTTTACCTACCCTACCCAGACTACAGCTGACTCAGGCCAGGAGTCACTGAGACTGTCTACTTAGGCGCCTTCCTGCAATACAATAATATGTGCCTGATAGTTAGCTTTTATTAAGAGTTAGTAGATTTGGCTTGGTGATGTTGCCTGTCTCTAATATGATGGATTTTCCAAGGGGAACTTCTGTGTTTTTACTCCAGCCTGCATCCCCTTATGTCGTATGAATAATTTGCACATTTCTCAAGTAGTTTTGTTTGTTATCATCACTACGCATGTTTGTTTTTTTTTAACAGCGCAGCAATATAAGACGCTCAGAGAAAGTGCTCCTGGTGTCAGGTGACAAAGTCTAATAAGCAAAGAAGCCCACGTGTGTAGAAGAATGGAGATGGTTGGATTGGTCAACCAAACACATTAGTTGTCACCCAAGTTCAGGCCATTGTAAAACTAAAGTCAACTTTTGTTATTATCTATGAATCCTTAACTGATGTACCTAACTATATTAAGGTAACACATGTCTTATTTCCACCCAAACATTGATCTTTTCCTTAACTTAAACAAGTAGTTTAATTTGAACTCACAACGTTAACCACACGTTTAGAACTGCATCCGTATTTAGGGACAACGGGACGATGAAGGACAACTGAAATGTGTAGACACATATCTATATCTGAGCTATTTATACATTGGGCATGAGATAAGGTGACTTTACTCTTGAACCTCAAATGTTTTGGTAATATTTCCACCCTTTATTTTCTGGGCTCATGGTATATGTTACAAGTCCTGGATTGTGTTTTGTCCTGAGAATTTTTATGTTTTTAATTTGGCTCACCAATGTCATCCATTTAAAGGGCTACGATCACAAACACAAAAGATGGAATGGTATTGTATTAGTCAGATGGATTTGGTTTCATTTACCGAAGCTTTAAGATATTTGACTTTGAATTTATCGGGCACTCATGCCTCTGGAAAACTATTTCTGTTTCTGAGATTTTCAAAGGTCATTTATTAGCTCTTTGAGGGACAGAAATAAAACGCACCTCCATTATATTGGGATCGAACATATCTCAAAACCTAATCTGCCTGACTACATATGATTTAAAGGGAACTTTTTTGTATTTCAGTGAGCTGGCCTTTTAACCCCTCTCGTTGAATCTCCTAAATAGTGATCACGAAAAGCTAATTTTAATTTTACAGGCAGAGGCAGACGAAACAAGCCACAGTTCGCTGATGCAGACGCTCCCGCAGTTATTGTCATCGGCAGCATGTCGTCGACTTCATGGTTGTCTGCTTTACCTGTCCATGAACAAAGAGTTTGTGTGAGTGTGTGTGATAGGGGGGCTGCATGCACGCTGGTCTGGCCTATTTTACAGAGCCATTAGTGTGAGGCGTGTGTAATTCAGCGGGCCTGCAACGTCTTTATTCACGCAGCGACATTAGAACGTAATGAATCATGAAGAAGCCATATTGTTCCATGCTACTCTCCCTAACACACACACACACACACACACACTCGCACACACACACTCACAGGTGTAGAACATCATTATCACCAAGCTCCAATTGATGAAGAGTATTATACTGGCAAATTGATTTTCCTTACTCTGCGATCATGATGACACAAGAAAGGAGAAGACGAAGAAAAGACGCAATCATCAACAACTTTATATTCCAATCAGCATATCTGAGTAGGATGAATAAAAACGAATTGCACAGACAAAATGAAGCCGGGGCTCAAATCGTCTCAAATTGCTTTGCTTTTTTTTTCTATCATGAAATGTTACCGATTATCATGAAACGCGTAAATTGAATTCTTTTTTTTTCATTTAAGTAATAATTGATTTGACATTTCGGAGCACTTCAAAGGCAGTTTGGCCCGAAGGCTCTGCAGTAAATTACAGTATAAAGCTGAAGATTTACCATTAGCTGAGTGTCAAGTGTATGCTCGGCTTTCGCTTCCCCTCCCCATCTATCTCCCCCCTTTTACACCATCTTTCTCCCCTCTGCCTCTATCTTTTCTCCCCAAAAACCATGTGAAATTCCACTGAAAACTTTCCTGTTTGTCTGCTTGTTTCCAGGTGTATTGTAACACTACAAAGGCCCGGTGTGTTTATCAGTAAACGGAGCCCCACACAGTTCACCCGCCTCCATTATAACTCTTTTCACTTCCTTGTTTAGTTTATATATTTTTTCCTCGAGGAAATGCCCTTCTTTTCTGTCCATGCAGGGCACAACAACAGGCGGGGGGGGGGGGGGTGTTTGATATGTAAATGTTCTGTTCAACAAAGTCCAGGTGCTATCTGTAGTTACAGAAGACGATACTCCGGCAGCGGATGGTTTCCTCGCCTTCTGAAACATGCAGACACACAATTAAACACACAGACTGAGCTCAGACCGGTGTGTTAGGATGATATTTTTGTATTTATTATTAAAAGTCAGATCTTGTCTGTTCAATGGCCTCCTTCTCTGATATGGAGCTAATGTAATGTGTCTGATTGTATGGTCTCATCGATGTAGAGAGTACTTGGGAAGATTAGATAAATAATCCAGTGATCAAGACTAACGCTATTCTTTTAATATCAAGACAGTATTCAATAGTCGTGTATGCTCTAGCAAGGTTTTTGTAGAACCAGAGATGGAGAAATTATTTAGGAATTCTAGTTTGAAATGTATTTATAAAAAAAGTTCAGACAGCAAGTAAAATTGAAAGTATTAACATAAAACGATGCAGACAGTAGCCTATAGCAAAAGTGAAAGTAGGCCTACTCTTTATGCACAAGGTATTTCATTCCTGGATAATTATTATACAGTGAACTATTCATCTAAATCTGCAAATTAACTTTTGCAAACTTAAAGGTGGGGTAGGTAATTTTGGAGAAACCAGCTCGAGTGCGCTAGAATTTGAAAATACACAACCGGAAAAAATCTGCCACTTCCTTACAGAGCCCCTCCTCCAACACACACGAACGCGCACATGACCAATGAGGGCACGAGATAAGTTTGTGCACAGATTGAAGGCTGACAGGCAGGTAGGTCATCCAGTTATTTTAGCCGGGCCGGCTAAAATGATTGATCGTGCTTTTTACAGTACTACGGCTTCCACAGATGATATTTTTGTATGTATTTATTGTCAAAGCATTTAATATATTCATTGCTATCGGGATGTTAAGAGCATTCCATGGAATATAACAAAAAGTGTTTCTGGAATAAATTACATACCCCACCTTTAATGTAGTGGAATAAATGAAAAAAAAAAAGATAAGGAAAGAATCAGGTATAAGTATTTAAAAACTGTACTTAAGATCTCTTGAGTACATATACTTGTGTAAATATACTTTTACATTTCACCACTGTGATCCACTAAAAAGTACATTCTGCAATACATTAAAATATAGGTGATGCTAAAGTACAACTAAAATATCCTTTGGTGTTGTGTTAAAAGCTTTTCTACCTTGCTTTAGAAAGTGACTTAATCCCTCTTCAGCCACATTTATCACAGTTTGTGCCAATTTGCTAAATCTCTTGATCCTTTTGTGTCATATTTGTATTTATTGTCATTTATTAGACTAATAATTACGATTGATTAGTCAAACTCTAACTCACATGCGTGTACGAAGCCACACACACACACACACACACACACACACACACACACACACACACACACACACACACACACACACACA
>NW_011342432.1:0-15528 GCF_000735185.1 Notothenia coriiceps | reverse complement strand
TGTGTGTGTGTGTGTGTGTGTGTGTGTGTGTGTGTGTGTGTGTGTGTGTGTGTGTGAGAGAGAAAGTGCTCAGGCAACGTAGGGTCAAAGTCATTCAAAGTCTACTCTCCTCTAGAGGCTTTTTTTGTTTTTCAAGGAGTTTATTCTCCATCATGTTTACATGCATTAACTTTGTTGCCGTTAGTGGAATAACATGGGCGTAGTCTGTTGTGCTATGTGTGTGTGTTGGTGTGAGTTTGTGTCTGTGTGTATTAGAGCCCAGGGCCAGCATTATCAACATTCCTCGGTGGCAGCAGGGTGGCTCGCCTGGCACCACACAAACAGGAAAAGGAAATAACTCGACTTCACTATGGTTATCTCCTGGAGAGCCTTCAGTGGTTGGTTGGTGTGTGTGTGTGTGTGTGTGTGTGTGTGTGTGTGTGTGTGTGTGTGTGTGTGTGTGTGTGTGTGTGTGTGTGTGTGTGTGTGTGTGTGGACTGTTTAAATATGGATCCCTGTGGCAGTGCAGCGATAAACAGCAGTAGATCTGTTTATAAGACCTTCTTCATTATTTATGTTGAGACATTGTTGATTTTTAAGGGTCATGCTAACCAAGAAAATTCCATTTGAATGATTTTTTTAAGATTTTAGGGGTTTCACTAGGGGGAATTGTAAAACAGTTGGCATGTTGAAGCTAATGTAAGTCCTTTATTTTGCTTCTTCTGTTGTCTACTCCTTAAAATGACGTTGAAAGGCTTTGAACACAACATACCTAATTATTTAAGAAGAGAGAAAAAGGCATTTCTTGCATTTTCTCACTTTAAAAGCAGGTGTGTGAACCGATTTCACATATGACCTCCCAAACTACAATTGACTGCAGAATTAACAATCTTCACTTCAGGTGCTTCACGATTTTTACTAAATAATTACGAAACATTACAGCTCTGCATATTGTCATTTTTCAACTGCTGCTGTTTTTTCTTACGGCCTCCGGGGAGTATCGAAGAAAGTGATCCCTTCTCTGTAGCTCTTCCTGTGCTACTTCCCATTTTTCTAAAGAATCCTTTCTATATTATTATCAGTGTGTGTCTTTTACCTTGCAGTGATGCTAGTAACAACGATTAATAAAAGATACTAAGTTGTAAACGTGTGCCAATTATCATGACAGTTCTCAAGAGGACCCTGTTGGAGCTTTAATTTGCTCTTGAAGAACTTCCTGTTATGTGCCAAACAACACATTTCCCTTTAAACCGACTCACAGCAGTATGGTTATGCTCCACACCAGGCAATATGATGCATATTAATATCCAGCTATCAATAAACAGACAAAGCTTATCGTCTTGGAAAAACAGGTGATACTTCTGAGATAACAGGATGCTTTTTGCACTACAGTGTTATGTAAATCCACTACACTGATTTGGAACCAAACTATTTTTAGTTCATTTCGTTGGCCAGGTAATGTGTCTGAGCAAAATAACAGCATGCAAATAAAACTGGGCGGACATTCAAAAGGATTCGTCGCCTCGCCTTTTCCTTTCCTCAGCTCTCCTTCCAGCCCCAACCTGAGCCACAAATGTCACCTCCACTCCACGTATAAAAGGAGAGGAAGACATCGAGGAGGAGGAGGAGGGAGGAAGAGAGATAGATCAGTGGGAGAGAGTGTCATAAAATGCAAATGCAGCCTGCGTCCGCTTTTACAAATTAAATGTCAGGACATAAAATATTGTCAGTTTCATTTTGCCGCCAGAAGGATGACAAATCCATATTCTCCCTTAAATAAAACTCTCAGTGCGGTGGAGGGGTAATCATGGCAGAACAAAGCGCCGTGATTAACGATAGCAATTTATTGTATCTGGCGGCCGGCGAGGGAGAGGAGCAGAGAGACATCATGGTTATCATAATTCATATCGTAAATAACCGGGCCCAGCCAATCACAAGGAGCCGCCGATGTCATCCCAAATAACCTTTGATAACAATTACCATAGAAGGCAGTACAAACCCCGAAGTCACAATGTTATCTTATCCCTATTCTCTGCTTGTAGAATACAACACTATTACCATATAGATTAGACTATTTATAATGGTGCGTGTCATTCTGGGTGCGGCTTTAGGTTGTCACTGTGTGTAGGTGTAGCGTGGTAAGGACACGGCACGTTGGTGTGTGTGTGTGTGTGTGTGTGTGTGTGTGTGTGTGTGTGTGTGTGTGTGTGGAGGTGTGTGTGGAGGTGCGGTAGGTGGACCTGGATATTATAGCCCGGCCTTTATGAGGAGCTGAATTGCCCTCTCTCAGTATCACACAGCCGCACATTGCCGGGGCGGCCATTGTGACAATGGCGTTGTGGGAGAGGAGTCAGGTGTGTGTGTGTGTGTGTGTGTGTGTGTGTGCATGTGTGTGCGTTTGGGGAGGGTGGGTGGGGGTGGGGACTCTGTGAGAGGGTTGGGGGGTAATCGAGGGAAACTAGAGGAGGAGATATTAGCAGGGAAGCGTTGATAAGTGTTGGAGATTAGTGGAGGCGTATCTTGTCCGAGGTGTTGTTCCTCCTTGTTTTATCTGCTGATAGAAATTTTCTGATGGAGAGCAGTGATATGTGGATTCACGGTCCCCCCCCCCCACACACACACACTAACACACACGAGTACACCGCCCACCCACTGCTGTAGGTTCCCACCCACTACTTTCTTCCTTCACGTGTTTTACCATCAATAAATTGTAACTACATTAATTTTAAGTTACATTGAAGTTACCACTGGTGTGTTGTGAAGTGTATTTACATATTTTACTTAAATAAAAGAAGCAATATTACTTATACTCTATAAGTCTGAATTTCTTACCAATAATATTGGGGTCGGGTCCCTGTTTAATTTGTATCTCGTGTTCAGTAATGGACAAGTATTTGCAAGAACACACATCACTTATGGTTTACAACTTTTCTATTGACCACCAGCCAAACAATGCAATTACACATAACTGTATTTGTTGTAAAGAATGATGTAAGAAAACTTTGAAGGCCTAAAATGGTAAAAGTAGGTGGTTCAAGGAAAAAGTTTTAAGATTCTTCTAAAGGTAGCAAATGGAAAAAATACATTTTTTTCATTCAAATGATTGACAGGGGCTTTGGAGTATTGATTGGACAAAAACAACAATTTGAAAATGTCATTTGGGATCTCAGTAAATTGTTATGTGCACTTTTCAATGCTTGACATTTAAAGGCCTCACAATTAATCAATTGCTCAAATAGAATAAGAAAAGAGGGTATTGATTAATGGTTGGTAAGCCCCACTCTTCTTCATGTGGATGAATGAAGGGAAGAAAAAACTAGTACATTTTGGCGGAATATCTGCACTAAGAAATCTGTAAAACTACTGTAAAAGACATAGGTCACCATGTTTCCTGATAATGACCACAATATACAAACAGCCTTATCAAAAGGTCTGCGCTCAGTTATTACTTGTGTATGTTCAAAAATAGGCAAAGAAAGTGGAAAAACCCACATCAGAAAAATATAAATGAAATACATCTGACATTACTTATTGGCAAATTTACCCTGAAATGTCATGTAAATACTTTGCAAATCCTGATTTTTAACCTTGCAGACTGTGACATGTCTGAAGCTATCCTCTTTAAACCTCAACTGGAGAGCATGATAAAATAATAAGAGACAGGGCACTTCATATTACATGGGTTGGTCAGCATCACATTACATTACATGTCACTTGTTAGACACTTTTATCCAAAGCGACTTACATACATTCAGTACTGTGGACAATCCCCACAGGAGCAATTTGGGGTGAAGCGTCTTGCCCAGGGACACAACGACATGCTGACTGCAGTGGGACTCGAACTTGCTATCCGCCTGATTCAAAGTCCAGCACACTATCCACTGAGCCACAGCCTCCCATTAAAAAGAAAATGCAAGAAAGAGAGTATTGTGTTAAATAAGCAGGTACTCAATGTTATGTCATTTTTTGTGTGTCTTTAACCGTATAGATGTTACGGTCCAACATTTCCTCAAATAGAACATATTTTCTCTGTGTGTGTGTTCTGTGCATATACCTTGTGTTCAACCTGAAACGGCAAAGAAAGAAACGGAGAACAAAAATGGCTTCAAAGGACACTTGAGCCTTTACTGTACGGAGGAAGATGAGGGGAGAGGGCGAGCACAAGGACGAGATAAAAACCAAAGCGGGAGAGAGGAGGAAGAGGAGAGACCAAAGCAAGGACGAGGTGAAGGAGAAGAAAGATTTCGCTTACATTCAGAGAGGAGAAATCCACAGTCCATTCAGCAGAAGACTGTCCAAAGAAACAAGAATACGGTAGATTAAGAGAAGACAACAAAACAAACAAGAAAAAGTAACAATTTTAAAAGTCAAGCTCAAGAGCAGGAAAGTGAGGAAGACCTCTGAGGATGATGGTAAAGCACGAGTCAGTGCTATACTATCTGTAATTTTTGGCAAAGAGTTCCCTGTGTGGGCTTGTGAACAGTTAATCTCTCTTGACAGGATCTTCATTTGAATAAAGATTCTGTCAGCGCTATGTGCCTTTGGTTGCTTAAGAGGAGTACCTACAGGAGCTCCTCCACAAATTGCCTTGACAAATCTTGGCTGATGGGAGGAAGGCGCCTTCCTACCTTTGCATCGCTAAACATGCCTGGTGGAGACACCTGAAGAGAACTTTCAAATCAGAGGGAATCTAAAGGGAACGGGCAAAAAGCGTCTCATAGATATTAGAGCAGCTTAAACGCAGGATTAGGCTTGTAATAAAAATGCCATATGTCCTTTTTATTTTGTACAGCTTGAGCTTTTCCTCACAGTTGATGTTGGTCAGGTGTGGAAAGCACTTACATAAGAGCTGTATGCATTCAAATAGTAGGAATATACATGTGAAGAAGAGTATTTATATTAAAATAAAAAATAGAATTGATGTTGGACGTGGTGAATATCAAATACATTTAAGAACCCCCGCCTCGTGGCTTTAAAAAAGCCCTGAAAATCTCCCATCATCACCAAAAAATGATTTATTGTCCCATTACTTTAAGGTCAACTTCCCAACTGTTTGAGGACGATTGTCCTCATTTTCCAGTCATTTGTTTTAACTATTCTATTGCCGTTCAAAACATGCCTGATGGGGAAGGAGTAATCGCTTGGCCTTGCTGCTTGAAGCTTTTTCAAGAAGGCTACTACTCATCGAAACAACTTCACACTCGACACTTAATTACTATTCTTTAATGTACTGCAGCATATAATAGCATTCAATAGCTAGCAAAAGGGAACAGGCTCAACCCACCCTGCGGTTTGTAAATAGGGTTGCCTTCTCAATACACAACATGGGCACGTAACATACTACAATAAAAATGCCTCATAGATCTTAAGGAAATACACTTGCCACTGGACTTATGGGACCTCAGCAATCTCGAAGAGAGAAGTCTATCTGATTAGCGGAAGTAAAGACATTGATTCTTTTAGATGTTAGTTATATGCTTAAAACAATATTTGGAAAGGTTTTCTTTTAGTTGCCTGACCCTAACCATAAAGACGGCAGTTCAGAAAGTGTCCAAATTTGAAAAAAGGAAACTTTGGTTGACATCCCTATTCCTAACAACCGCCAACGCTGGTTTATTATAATCATGACAACAAATCTGAGTATTCGTTATAGTTGTCTAACTTGATCCTGGCAACCAAAAGATGGAACAATCTCCCCATCGATATGGCAGTAGAAATTCAACACATCTTCTCACTTCGTAAGGTGATGATTGCGTATTTTGTCATCTTTTTTATTTAAGGTGTACAGAGGGGAAGAAAGAATACACTTGGGTATTATTTCTGTGTGACATTTGACCCGGGAACCTCTCAGTAGCGTGTATCTGAACATGGTGTGTGTAGCCCCATAATGGCACACGATGCTGAAGTTGATTTCAGTTCAGAAATCCCCCTGCCTCCCTCTCTCTCCTCTTTATTCTTCTCTCCCTCAACATTTCTCATCTCCTCTCCAAGATGGAATTCACAAAGTGATTTTCTCCTCGTTCCTCTAAATCTCTTGATCACTTTAATTTTTTGCTAGGCTGCTTCATCGGTGTCCTGGGAAAGAGAAAAGAGGAGGAAGCAGCAGACGGGCGAGAGACTGCAAAGGAAGCTGGGTGAGTGCAGGGAGAGAGAGGGAGAGGAGTATAGAGTAAAGGCTTTATCAGTGAGTGCCCTGAGGTATGTGGGGACGCTGCTGAATCCAGAGAGATTAGGGGGAAAATGCAGCACATGGCAGTAAGGGGCTTACGCCACAGCTTGTATTAGTTCAGGTGAAAAGAGTATTGCTTTTACATAAAACTGGACAAATCCAGCTACAATGCATTTCCCGTTGGACCACAATGGGGCCCTCTATCTGTGGACCTCACCTCCTGTCCCCCAGGTTCCTCAAAGCTCCTCTATCTAAACAGGAGTAGAGACTGAGGAAAGGAGGAGAAAACACAGTTGGAAAGGGGAGGAAAGAGGAGATAAAAAACTTCCTTTTCAGGGTTTACCGGGAGCCAGTTTTCAGGAGATGGCAAGAGAGTCATTTCCACAGGGGACGAGGGGGATCGGCGTAGTTTTATCCCAGCTGAATTGATCAACTTCGGTTTAATTTACTCCACAACCTTACTGTCCAGTTGCCCCAAACAAGTGGGAGTTCATAAAAATGATGATTTTAAATGTAACGGTTTGAAATAAGCAAAATAAAATAAAGGCCAGTTTGAATAAAATGTACAATCATCTTAATTCTTTGCTGTTTTTTGGACCTCTGTTACTTTGACAGGAAAGCTGCACTTCCTTTAGACTTTTCACATGAAAGGAAACAAGATTGGGCTTGGGCTTTACGGAAGGCTTTTAATGTCATGTACAGGTACGAGAACATTTTGAGGCAATTGTACTTTACTTAAAGTGGAACTATCATGCTATATTTGAAACATATATTGTAGGGCCATACCTGTATAAAACATGTCTGTAAAGTTTTTTTTTCATACTGCTCAAACCCCTCTTTTGAAAAACGCGGATTTTGGGTCCTTTGCTTGAAAAAAAGAAAAGAAGAGGAGGAGGCGGAGCTAATGCCTGATCAGAATTCTACCGGAGATAAAGTTAAATTCTGCTGTGATAAAACGCCATCCTGTTTAAACCACATCAAGGATTATTTCTGAAACAGTATGGAGCTCAAATGCTTTTTCTCTTGCAGGTTTATCACAAGGTGAGTTCCTTTTTTTATTTCCTGCTTTTTAAACACATGTGCTCTCCGGTACAGGTTATCTCTGAGTGTTAGCAAGGCTTGCTAATGTAAACACAGACGAGATTACGTCCAAAACACGTCAGGCATTGTTTCTGATAGCAACTTTCTGTGGGTCCATGACATCACACCGGATGGAAATCTGGATCAGCTCCGTTGTAGCCCCGTTTTTAGAGATTTGGGTACGGAGGAAAAGAGAGAGGGTTTTATTTTCTGATGCTGCGTGAGTTCCCCGACGCAACGGGTACACATATTTATGTATAAAAGACATCACAAAGTGCATTTTGCAAGATAGGTCCCCTTTAAGTACTTCCCTTTAATGATAGCCTACTTTTCTACTTTTCCTTTTACATTTTGGGGGCAAATATTGTACTCACATCATTATGTTTGACTGCTTTGGATACATTTGAGATCATTATTGATACAAAATATGAATCCACCACAAAATACTGATATATTAATTTAGGTTTAGCTACTCATCAGTAGAACAAAAATGATTACAGCATATTAACGTATACATTAAGGAATTACATGGTCCAGTATTGTAAATCAAATAATTTTCTCCTAAAATGGACCATTCTGCACAATGGGCACTTCTACTTTGTTCCTTTTAGACTTCTTTGAAGCATTTTGAATGCCTTACTTATAACAGGGAAAATATTTGAATACTTCTTCCCCTTCTTTCTGAACCCAAACCTATGCACATTGCAGACAAAGGCATGAAGTTACAGAGGAATTTAGTTTGACTAAAAGCAGAGAAAGACCAGAGAGCTGAGCATACATCAGAGAAATAAGTGATTGAGTGATTGAGCAAAGGTTTTCAGGTAAGGTAAATGCTTCTCTTAGACTTGGAAGTCTCCTATTCTACTTTCACATGGACTTTTTATCTAAATCTTCTGTTCTGAGGTGCGTTTATCAACCAAGTTCTTCATCTTGAAATATAGGTTAAGGGTAGATTGGCCCGCATTATTCTTTATCTTTCACCTGTCATGTACAGTAAGCCCAGGTAACAATGGCACCTTACATTACACAATCCGTATTCACGCCAGACATCCAAAGTGGCTCCGACACCCCTTCCATCCTCGCCATTATTGGCAGAACAATACCCTGAAAAAGCCCCAAAAAAAAGAGAGGAGCTGTATCTGCGATGGCGCTTAACATCAATTTGTGTCACGATTAATCAATTTGGACCTTCGCGCTCTCTCTCTGTGTCTTGTCACTCTTTAAATAAAGAGTGCCGGCTGTTTGAATGAGCCCGGGCTCATCGCGATATGGCGCAGGTTAAGTAGGAGGCGCATGTTTTAGGATAGCGCCCCGCCGCTCCCTCTCGTCCTGAAACACTTAGCTGGTGATTAGCATAAGCTGATAGCGCTATCAGGAGCGTGCCATTGAGGTGACCCTGAAGCCCCCCCCCCAACCCCACTCTTTCTCTACCACTAGCACCACCAACACCCATCCTACCCCACTCCCCCCTTCCACCCCCTCCTTCTTTGTCCCTCCGAGAAGGTCTTATCAGGGATGTACAGGGCCTCTGTCGCCTCCTGGGGAGATGATGGAGGGAGGAGGCAGAGGTGGGTACCAAAGGGAAGGAGGGGGGGGGGGGGTTGGAATGGGAAACAGGGTGGAGGGAGGGGGGTGATCCCGTTGTTGAATACTTTGTGTCTTTGGATGTGTCCTCTAATGTTTTCACGCCTTTTGACAATGGAAAATTCCACTTGATTTCTGTGGCACTTCTTCAAAATTCACTGCGTTAATCATCACAAAGATATTAAAGCTAATGATTAAAAGCAGCGAGACAGAAAGAAGTATCTAAAACAGAGAAGTAAAAAAGAACTTGGGTCACAACTTGTGATGTTTTGGCTTTCATTTCAATCGGTTAAGATTATCCTGGACAGTCCTGTTTTTCAAACTTTGGGTGCAATATTTACAGTTTTTAGCCCTATCACCAGATGGTCTGTACACTACTAGATTCAAGACTGAAATATTTCAACATCTCCTGATTGATTTGCCATACATTTTTTGTATTCATGTCCCTCTTGTGCCAGCATCAGATCAAAAAGCACCAAATACCTGTCAAAATAACAGTACCATCATTGTTTGTCAAGAGGATACCGGCAATACAAAGTCCTTAATTTCCATGAAACTTGGAGGTAAGGTTTGGCATGGGCTAAGGAAGACTCCAATGAGTTTCGGTGTGGACACGAATTACGTTGTGAATACACAAAAATATCTTTCACTTTTGTTAACATTGCTACAAAAGGGCCTTGGGCCTTAGTGGAAGTCTGTGCTTTCAGAGTTCCCTTGTAGTGAGTGTATGTTATTATGCTAACAAGCTACATTTATGTTAAGCTTAAACTTGATAAACATCAGCATGTTGTTTTTTGTCATGTCTGTTTACTCATGATGCCTAACCCTAACCCTGTTGGAAAGGATCTTCCAGCATTGAAGGAGTAATATGTTCTCCTAGCAGCCGGAACATGGACAAACATACGAAAAACCTGAATCAAGGTTGTGATAAACTGGATTTACATTGTGAGTTATAACAAAAGGTTCAGAAAGAGAAAAGTGTTTGGCCCTGATCTTTAACAGCAGGTCATTCCAAAGAGTCTAGTCAAGACAGCCTTGACAGATCTCTGTCTTCGTCTCCTTGAGACGAAAGTTTGACAGTCCATTTCAAACTTATAAGAAATCAAACCCAACATGTAAAGAAGATTCACCTAAATGTCTCCCTTTTTGTTACCTATTTCAGGCGGCGGCAGCATCTCCACCAGCGGTCTATAAATCACTCCTACGATACCTCGCCTAGACTTTTTTGTGTTATGAGAAAAAGTATGATGAAACCACGAAACAATACTCGCACATAAGCATGAATGTGGCGACACATTTCTTGAAGGTAAGCAATTTCCATGCACGTTAAGAGCTTAGCATCTACGCAGCACTATTCATATTTGTACCATTATGATGCAAATGATAACAGTGGTGCCTGGCTCCCTCTTTCTCTCTTTTCTTCTGCACTTTTACGACAAACAACACAGGCACATTATGGTACAGATGCACACCTACATTACAGTGCACACACGAGAAAATTCACCCAGCTCCATTGCTTATCCCCTTTGTTTGAGCTGATTGGATCTGCGGCGATCACATGTTTACCCAGAGCGCTATCTCTTTGAGAAACGTCCGTCACGGGTAGCGGAGAGTAACGTTCGCCTCTTTTTGTGTTTTCCTTTTATTTTGGAGACGGGCACGCTCACACGGTCTTTATGTATATATGCTAATAGGCTGGCTAACACGGTTTCACACTGTTTGTTTTTGAAAATGATGCAACTTGCCAGACATCCGTTTTTCTGCTGATGTTCACAGTTTCTTTTTTTTCTTTCTCAGGGCGGGCATTTTAGAGAGAGACAGAGAGAGAGAGAGAGAGAGAGAGGATGATGAAGAAGAAGAAGGGAGGGGAAGGGGCGAGGGATGGAGGGAGGCGTGTGTTCAAAATCCACAAAGGTTTTGTAATAAATGCATCGACGACAATAAAAACAAAAACATTAAAAGGGAGAAAAGACGTGTTTCTGTGTTAAACAATTAGTGCTGCAGCATTAGAGCCGATCAGGAAGAGACAAAAGCTCGGCAGCAGCAGGGGTTTACCCCAGACACAAAGACACAAAGACAGATGCTCTGCAGCCCCGCCAAACTACACCACCACACCAGCTTCCACTGGAGCAGCAACACATCCAACCAAATCCCCATCCTGCTGCAGGTCTGTAATAGTATCGCATATCAGTGCAACTGTAACACTTTGATACATCTGTCTGCGTAATCTGCTCAATAAAAATGGCTATATAATCAATACTTTGTACATGTAACAGTATTAGTATTGCTGTTTAACCTCTTAAACTGTGACTTCATCCAGTGACAGATTTATGTCACAGCAAGAAATAACAGACATTACTGTATGTCACCCCGATAAACAAAAAGGATAGAGCCCATTATTTTCAGTTTCAACAGACTTAGATAGTATTATGGAGGTTGAATGTACTGATGAGAGTGTCTGCCGTCATCTAATGCAATATCATCACACTAAAACGTTAGACACTCAACCCAAAGGAAGAAAAAAAACAAGCTGTGTTCAAACTGTTTGCAGTTAATTAACACAAAACATGGCCAAATAAACTGGCAATGGAGGGTATTTGATTTAATTAAAGTGTTGAGAACCTGCCAGCCAATCAGAAACAAGTATAGACCAAAATACGTGTAACAATCTATCCACAAACATTATTTAAAAAACACCAAACAACGTACTTAAAACTGCTTCTGTGGTATTGCCTGCTACAGTAGATGTCTCTGACACTAACACACGTGCACGCACACTTACTGAGAACATTGACTGTTAAGATAAACCCATTTTTTGGGTCAAACTGTAAAGTCATGAACAACATTTGTATCACCTAACCTCTCAGTTCTGACCTGATGTATTTGGCTTTAAAAGGTCCCTTAACCCAAATTATAAAAACATATTTTCTCACTTACTTCTAGTAGTATTTAGCCAAACAAATACTCTGGTTTTAATTGGCATGGTTCTGATATACCTGTCTCTGCCACCAATTTATCCAACTAAATTGTGTTCTCCTACAACTAAACTGCAATTATGTTTCGAGAAATGTTCTCTTGGATTTTGTTCGCAGTTTTTAATACGGCTAAAGTTGTAAAATCAAACTCAGCTAAATATTGGTAAGGTTTACTAAAACCTAAGGTTTAGTGTAAATGGAATGAATTAAAAGAAAAGTTTGACCCATCGATCCACCCAAGCCCCCTCCAGTCTATACATAAACTTCTGTGGACTTTGATAAGAATTGTATTTGAAATATGTTAAAATCAAATGTAATTGTAATTTGCGTTGTATGGGAATGCTTTCTTTAGGCCGACATCACTCGAGTTAAGTGAAAAAAAGTTTATATTTTGGGTGAAACGACCCTTTAAGTATAGGTCGCCTGTCATTAAACAGCTCCTTGCTTTTCTAATTACATCAGGACAGTGTCTACAGTGACTCGGAAATTCATGAAAATTAAAAAGACGTTAGTCATAAAGCTTCTGCAGCCTGTGTGGTCAATCTCTAGTGTGTTTGTGTGTGTTTGTGAGTGTGTGAGGAACCCCACTCCGGTGGCGTCTGCTCTGTACATTCGACTCAATGGCTCCAGTGTTCATATGTGTGTGTGTGTCTGCATGTGTGTGTATGACTGCGGCACTTAACCCTGTGACCGGTTGTGGAATGAGCCCCACAGAAATTGCCGCAAAGCCTCTTGCCCCCCCGCCAAACGGCACCGGCGTGGTGTGTGTTACCACCCCAAGAGAGGCCGATCAGCACACACACACACACACACACACACACACACACACACACACACACACACACACACACACACACACACACACACACACACACACACACACACACACACACACACACACACACACACACACACACACACACACACACACACACACAGTTTCCTCCAAGACAGGGATGGTGACGGCGTAAAGCTTGGTGTTTAGACTCTGCGTCTTTGTTCCTCCCTCATGGTGCCTCCTCTACCTGCATGAGGGAGGAAGTCTCCGCTGTTTCCACTTTAAAGCCAGGAAGTGTTTGATTCCCTCAGTTTCCTCCACTACTAAAAGCCCATTTCATCTTTTCGTCCCAAACCGCAGAGTGACACAACACTATTATTCCCTCAATCTGCACCCTCTTTCTGATTCTCTTTGATTCACCATCATTTAGCCTCATTGTCACACACTGTATAACACTATCACCTGCTGCAGCCTCTGGTGTGTGTCCAATGAGGGCAAACAGAGGTGGGGGGGGTGCGCAGGTGAAGGTTACTTTTACATTCTGTTTTGAACTGCCAAAAAATACCCTAAATAACCCTATTACCTAACCTTAAATATACAGGCTGGAAAGCAAATAAGGACAAGCTCAAAAACACTTCAGCAACTAAATATGTAAGCAATGTGTCCTGATGCTGCAACAGGTTGAATCCAGCAGTTCGGAAAACAACAAATTAGATATATTCTGAAGTCTTGTGTTCACCTAAAAAACATTTTTACTAAGAAGAACTTCTGGTGTATTTAAGGCTTGCCGTTTTAAGCTTTCCATCAATTTTCCACCTAATAATATGTGAACATTTAAAAAGAATACTACAAAATGAACCTCAAATTACATTTTTGGTCAGGAACGGACATTTCAACAGTATAAAGAACTTTTAACTTTTTGCAGTTACAAATTGTGGAAATGTGTTACAAGCTAAAGTCCTCTTATCTTATATAAGTAAAATAAAAAAGTACCTAAAACTTGTACTTAAGTATGGTGCTTGAGTAAATGTACTTCATTATACTCAGAGAGCTGTCAGCTGACTTTACTGAGTGTTATAAATGTATTTTAGTAATCCGATATGTGTGTGCGTGATGTTTGAGGCGGCAGAAAGGACGTTGCCGGTCAGATAAGACGTAAAAAATGAGTCGGCCATCTGAGACCGGCCCGTTACAGCAGGGGTCACAAGAGGTCAACGCCACGGCAACAGTCTGCCTCTCCTCCTGTGAGGGTCTCATGTAAGTCTGTATCCTGTCAATCACATCGTAACCTGCAGCCAGAGACAGGATGCTGATTTTACTGCCAATGTCTTTGAGAAATACATTTGCAAAATGACCAATTGTATTGTCTCTTATTCTATCTTACATGTAGATAGTTAACTTATTCCTGCATTCTACTTACAGCATTGGATAGCTTTAACACTGGATAACATTCTTTTTGCACAATTTGTATTAACTTACATCTTTGTGTTTTACTTGTTACGGAGTATTTCTAAACGGGATTATTGTTATTTTTGCTTAATTATTGTTAACGTGTTATAACATGTCTTCATTAACTGGGGTTTCCTTTTAGCCTTTCTAAAACCTGTTAAGCCTGGTTGCCCCCGGCGGGGGCAGACGCAAAATCTTGCAAGAAACTGCGTCTCAGGGCTTCTAAAGATTTAACAACCTATTAATGATGCATACCCACTTAACGGGAAGAAACTCAGCCAACAGACGATATGAACCATTTTTACCTAAACGGAATGTAAGCCCAACACCAAGCGTCTAAAGCAGCACTTAGCGAAACGGGCTAACGGCTACTTTAGCACATAACTGGCAAAAGCGATCTTTTCTAAGTCATGCTATCTGCACAAACAATATATCATATGAAAGCTGAGATTCCATATGTGTAAGTCTCATCACTGTACAACGAGTAAAACTTACTGAACTAGCAGCCAGGAAAGAGCAAGGAAACAACTTCCGGTTTCAATAAACAATAAACAATAAATTAGGGCTGTCAAGTTAAGGCGTTAATAACGCATGTGTATTTTTTTTCCTCGGCCGCCCCGTAGTTTCAGAGCGCATCGAGTTTAAAATACCATCTACAAGCTGTTTCTGACAGCCCCGCTCCTGCCGTCCGCTTACGGCAGACCACACTTCCACGCTCACTGGCAGGCACCGACTGGCCATTGGGAGGACCGGGAGGGTGTGTGTATGTGTGGCGCGAGCGAGAGAGAGACAGGGCTCTCAAGTTTTGAACAGAGTTCAGAGTGAGATTTTGGCAGTGGTGTTTGGTACGCCAACTTCTGGCTCCCCTCAAAGTTCCCATGAAGCCTTCTGTACTGCGAATGTCAACGGGGGGGGGGGTGCTAGTGGAGTGCACGCGTCTCAGACAAGCCTAGTACAAAATTGAGGCGCAACTTTGTGGGCGGTACCCTGGAAAGACATCTCTGCGTGAGAAATACAAGGTGTGGCGTGTGAGCGTGTGAATGGAGTGAAATGCGTGTGTCTCACGCCAAATGCGTGAGACTTGAGAGCTCTGGAGAGAGAACGTGCACACCTCACGTGTATTGTTGTTGTTAGCATCTGGTGCTAGCTAGCTGCGCTAACGGATATAAGGAGCTGTTTCAATGAAAACAGAGGAGCGACATTTCGCCGACAACTGCGCCGAGCACTTGACTTTATGCAGGTATCCAGACAGTGGGACATTGTGGGAAAAGTCAGCACACTCAGCACGGTTAGTGCAACATGATTGCAGCGTCCAGGCAGCTCCTGTTCGAGCATATGCCTTGAGTTGCACATAGCTCCAATGATCCATCGCAGTGTCTACACACACACACACACACACACACACACACACACACACACACACACACACACACACACACACACACACACACACACACACACTCTCTCTCTCGCACACAAACACACACACTCTCACACAGAGACAAACACACACA
>NW_011342431.1:0-4186 GCF_000735185.1 Notothenia coriiceps | reverse complement strand
ACCCCCCCCCCATACACACGTACACACAATGTTGATGCCTTAATGATGATGGTACTTTAATTAGCCTGGAGTTTTTCTTCACAGAGGCTCCATTAGCAACTTAAACAATTACAAAATATTTAATAAAAAGCTAAGGTGCGTCTCCAATCACAGCAGACAATATAATCGAACATACACTTGATCCGAGATTCAGCTCCGTGTTTCTTTCTTTGATTGACTGTTCCACAAACGAGTGCATTAACCTAACCCTTTCAAATGGTGGGATGTCTGTACGTCTGATTTCATTCTAACAGTTAGTATTGGTGATTCAGGACATTATTGGGGTCATAGACAAAGTTTTTGGCCAGCATTGATATGTTTTAATGGTAAGCTGCTTGATAGAGCTTCTGAATGGGGTTGACCTACAATTTATTTTTCATATTGTGGAGCAACTTAAAAAATGGTTGCTCTCGGCTAAAATTGATAATAATTTGAGGAAACTTGAGCAGCAGCACAGAAACATGATACCCAAAGCTTTCAGAACACACAAACACATCCTGCATCCACAGGATCCCCAGGGGCCGTCCTAAAGTTATATATGGATGTTCTTCTGTAAGAATAGTGTCTTGTGTTTGTGTGTTTCTCCTGCTTGTAGGGATTTCTTCAGTTGTTCCTATGTTTTCTTTTGTGAGCATCATTTGCCTGTCTTAAGCCTTCTCTTTATTTGTTAGGGGGTCTGCTCCCTGTGAGAAGCTTCTTTTATAATAATCAACGCTCTACTATTCCTAAGGAAAATTATTCCAATTATTTTGAGATTTTTGAGGAACTTGCTTTTTTGATTACCTCTCTGTACTCTGGGGTGACTGTACATCCTGTTGAGGTTATTCAAAATCCTAGAAAAGCGAACTCATTAACTAGCAGTTTACATTTGAGTGAAACAGTTTGAGTCGCTTCGGGTCTTCCTCTTCTAGTTTAAAGTGCTGCTCCTCGCATTGTGTGCAGTAAACATCCTGGAAAGTCTTTTGAGCATGGAGTCGTGTGTGTGTTTGTGTGTGACTTCTAAAAGTGACCATTTACTGTCCCTTTGAAGAAAGAAATGGAGAGAGGTGTGTGTTTTGGTTACTTAAATATAAATATTTACACATTTTACATCAGTGTTACAGTGTCTTAAAATGTTTAAGATTGCATAGTATCTCAGTAATATATCATTTATATGTACAAATACTGTATGTCGGTTCACTTTAAAGTATTTCAGTGTCTCAAGAGTTTTCTTGGAGGTTCTCAGAGTATGTGAGAGTGCCTCAGTTACCTCATTCACACCAACGGTGTTTCAGGGCCGGTTCGGAGCTGGAGCTTGAAAAGCACCAGGTTTTCCTCTTCACACCGCAGCAGAGCAGCCTCTTAGCTCCGGAATCCGGTTCATTTCGAGCACCAAAAAATTGTCCGGCCAGGGCAAAAGCACCACATACGTCACGCTTACGTCGAGGCGGGGGCAGCGGCAGGGGCGGGAACAACTCCTGAACAACAACAAAAAGCCGGCGTTTTATCCAGTTTGTACACAACGATGAAGAAACTTAACAAGCAGCAGTGGTCTACTGAAGAGACCAGCTACCTACTGGGAATCTGGTCTTCTGAAGAGGTACAGAGGAAGCTGGAGCACAATCGGCCATTGTTGTTGTTGTCGGTGTCAGCTGTAAGGGGTTTCCACGCGGTTTGGCTTTATGAAGTAGGCACACAAACGGTTACGTCATGACGCAAACGATGACGCAATGACGCAGCACCAGTCGGACTCTGGGCAGTGTGAAAAGAGCCGGAGCTAAACCGAAGAACTGGTTCTGAACCTGAAAAGCTCTAGCACGGAGCTTGAACCGGAGTTGCGTTGGTGTGAATGAGGTAAGTGTGTCGGGTATCTTAGTAGCAGTGAGCGTGTCAGTAGTGTGCTTTAGTTTAAGTCAAAGTGTGTCATTTACGTCAGAGTATCACTTCTCTCAGTGTATGGGTCTCAGTGTGTTTCACTGTATCTCACAGTTTATGTTGCTGTGTGTTGTAGTGTGAGGTAGCCGGCAGTGTGTTAATGTGTGTGTTCTTGTCTTTGCAGGACTTGTTTGAACCAGCAGTCCCTCCGTCCCGTGTTACAGCACAGAGTGGAGGACCGTCATTCCTCCCCTCTCTCTCGATCTTTCTCTCTGGTGTCTGGGTTTCCTCTGCCTCTCTATAGTGCGTTTGGTTTTGGTTCGTCTGAACGGGAAGGTGGGCTTTGAGGGTTGTTTCTTCTGGCTGCTAGCTGGATGGGTTAGCTTTTGTGAAAGGAGCTCGTGCTGCTTCATTTAATGGGTTTGGAGCTCTTTGGTTTTAAGGGGTGTGGTGTTTGAAGCTGTTTGGTGGAAGGCGTTCCTCTGACTGGATTCACTTTAACATCTGATGTTCTTTCTGAGGTGGAAATAACTTTTAATTCTGGACTTTTGTAGCAATTAAATTATTTAAATGTCTTTGATATATTAGAGGAATTTGGAGATCTTTGACAGCTATAAGCTGAAGTAGTGCATGTGTACTGTATCAAGTACAACCCAACTACAAATAACTGTATAGAATGATCAGAACTGCCCCTGCTATGTTTGCGGACTATGCAGCAAGCAAAACGCCTTTGTATGTTGTTCATATAAACAGCCTTTATAGTTATTAAAATAAGAGGACTTCATTGAAAATAATGAATTTCCACGAGTTCATTTGGATATTGATTCACACAGAATTCAATTGCATGTATGTCTGGACATTTTTATGTTACAAATGTGTATGCAGCAGAGGTCATTTCTCATAAAGCCTTTAATAAAATCAAGAAAGCTGTTTAAATGTTATGTTAAAATGTGATGTCTTTGTTGTTCAGGCACAGCTGCAGTTACATCTATTTATCATGGTTGTTATTTTAAGTTGTAATATTTGACTTTAACTGCAGATGTGACAAAGTGCTAATACAAATATGGTTTTGCTGAAGAAAAATTCCTTTTCTAAACAACAAGCACTAAAGTCTTTGGCAGAGTTAGGATTCATTTCCAAGCTAAAGGAATTCTGTGAAAGCCAATTGTTATGATATGATCTCAGTCTCCTCGAGTGTCTGGTCTTTAGCCAGACTCTGGGACAGCTGAAGCTCTCCTCCTCAACAGTAAATGGTGGTAGTAAGTTTCAAGATGCATGGCTTTATTGTCATGTGCACAGTAGCTACATTGTAGATATGGCAATGAAAAACGTGAGTCCCAGGATCCTCCAACAGTGCAACATGTTTTAGGACATAAAACAAATTAAACCAATACAAATAGTGAAATAAATAACAATAGAAATGAAAGCTGCAAGCAGCGATGAGCGAGCGATTACAATAGGGTCTTCGCCGACCTCTGGTCTCAGACCCTAATAAAACAGTGCAAGAGAGTCTATATAAATGTAAATGGTATATAATATATAGATAAATAATATGCAGGATGCAAACGGATGAATGTTATGGATGTTCTTTACAGAGCTCAGTGTTTAAGTCAGTGTCTTATGGCCTGTGGGATGAAACTGTCCCTGAGTCTGGTGGTTTTAGTCCTGATGCTGCGGTACCGCCTACCAGACGGCAGCAGACAGAACACTTTGTTGCTGGGGGGATGGGGTCTTTGATAATCCTGAGGGCTTTCTTCCTGAGCCGCTGGGAGTAAAGATCCTCCATGGATGGCAGCTCCGTCCTGGTGATGTGCTGTGCAGTTTTCACCACCCTCTGTAGAGTCTTACGATTGAGGGGGGTGCAGCTGCCGTACCAGGCCGTGATGCAGCCAGTCAGGATCCTCTCTATGGTGCACCTGTAGAAGGTCAGGATGCTCTCTATGGAGCACCTGTAGAAGGTCAGGATGCTCTCTATGGAGCACCTATAGAAGGTCAGGATCCTCTCTATGGTGCACCTGTAGAAGGTCAGGATGCTCTCTATGGAGCACCTGTATGTCAGGATCCTCTCTATGGTGCACCTGTAGAAGGTCAGGATCCTCTCCATGGAGCACCTGTAGAAGGTCAGGATGCTCTCAATGGAGCACCTGTAGAAGGTCAGGATCCTCTCTATGGTGCACCTGTAGAAGGTCAGGATCCTCTCTATGGTGCACCTGTAGAAGGTCAGGATCCTCTCCATGGAGCACCTGTAGAAGGTCAGGATGCTCTCTATGGTGCACCTGTAGAAGGTCAGGAT
>NW_011342430.1:0-5036 GCF_000735185.1 Notothenia coriiceps | reverse complement strand
CCTTGACGGGGGGTGCTAGTGGAGCACGTGCGTGAACTGCGAGCGCCGGAGCCTCGCAGCGGCGAAACTGAGGCTCCGTTGTGAACTGTGGTCAAATGAAGAGCCGTTTAGGAGCCGAAAGAAAGAGACTCTTCTAATGGCGCTTTTCCACTGCAGGGCCTCGCTCGGCTTAGTACGGTATGGCTAGGCTAAATTAGGCCAGGCTCACTTTATGCTGCGTTTCCATTACAGTTTAGGAGCTGCGGTAGTAACTATAGTAATGCAGTGTAGGCGGAGCCGTGACATCATCTTCAATGCGAAACACAAAAACAACATCAGCCGTTAGCTGTTAGCCCTCAGAGCTCACAGCTCCTCATATCTGTTCAGAAACTAGACAAAAGTTAAACAAGAACAAACCACAGACTGTCTGTCATGGCGAATACAGTCACTGGTTTATTTATGTCTGTAGGCCGTTGTTGTGAGTGTGGACGGTCGGAGCATACACGTTAGCTTAGCCAATCTCCATTCAGAAAACACACATTTTAAAAGGTTTTTCGCCTGCCGTCTGTCTGCAGACTTGTCAAAGCATTAATTCATGGTTTTTACTAACCGGTATCAGTATGTTCTCCATTCTCCATTCTCCATTCCCTACTGAGCTACTGGCTGTGTATGAAGTGCAATCATTGGTCAAACAGTTCTCACTTTATGTCTTAATGCCTAAACTAGCGCTGAAAAATGTCATCCTAATCGCAATATGGCCTTCCACAATATTTGTCAATATTTTTGAAAGATTATTTTCGATAAAAAAAATGTCTTCACTTTTCAACATTAACTAGATTTTCTGAAAGATTAACATACTTTTGTCAAATAAATGTACTGGAAAAATCACCCCATACTAAAAGAATTACTTACTTTTACTTTTTTTACTTTTAAAATGATCTAAAGAAAATGTTTTAAATTGAACATTGTGCAGTGAATCTATTACTATACAGTATTGTTGTTATTTAAATGTATTTTTAACTGATTAACAATAATAGCAATGCAAATGTTATCATTGCATCAAATCAAATTGGTATTCAAATATCTGTTGAGTTAACTGTCTGATTTGAGGGACGGTGCAAAGTCATTGTTAATAAAACAATACTGAATAAATACATCTTATTTAAACTAGTCACTCATAAGGGTAGCATTTTCTTCACTGGTTGCAAAAAGATTTTCGATTGTATAAAAGTCTATGAGCAAATTTGCCCACTTATAACTAGATTATTTTACCTGAGTAAACATTTCCCTTCTCAGTTTATGGTCCCAATCCTACATTTTGAGTCCACTCCATTGCTGCATGATGTTAAAATACTTAATGATGGTCCTATTTAAGGTATATTGAAGATAAATCCCGGTTCACTTTAGGATGAGCATACGTTGTGACTTGAACGCAACATGTTAACCTACTCGTTGACCTGTGTCAACGAGTAGTGCAGAATTCCTTCATCTCTGCGCACCATTTCGGATGAATTTCCTATGTTGAATTTGGTGTGATATGCTTGAAAGTCCCTGTGTTGACTGAAGAACATTTTTACAGCTTAAATGCCCTGCTGATACTCCTGTAATCATGGCACTCAGGGTTGAAAGTGTGTGTTGTGGGGTGGAGTCGGGGAGCAGCCTCTGGCACGAGGCACCTGTTGGGTCCGCTGTGTTTCTGTCTGTGGCCCGCTCCGACACATCCCTCCAGTACCATGGCTCACAGCCCAACATATTCTCTTTAACCACCAATGACGCACATGCAGCTGCTGCCAACACTTAATAGAGGCTTTTCATATTTTCACCCTTGTTTATGTCTTTCATTTTTACCTGTTCCATTAATATAGCAGTTTACTGCTGCTTTTTAAGTGTTAGCTCAGGGTGTTTGTACATGCTTACAGTGTTTGAAAGGGCACCATTAAACATCTAATGCCTGTGTTGCGTGCCTCACTCCGACAAACAAGCCTCCCTGTGTTCCCTGAAAAGCCTTTGGTTATCAACCTTAAGACGTCAATAGTTTCTTAACAGTTAGTATTATAAACAATTAAGGGACCCACTTATGTAAACAGACAATGTTGCTATTTGTCAGGCACAAACAGCCTGTGAAGATTGATTAAAATCAGCACCTGTCAGAAATCGGCTTGTAAAAACGCTTGTTGAGACAGGGTTTTGATTGATCTGGAAAAAACTCCTTAGCTGAGGGGTTTTTATTCCACCTCACAAGTTGAAGATGGAACTCAGGCCATTATCTTCTGACTAAAGGGTGCTGGCATCATTGACGCTTTTTTATTCATGCTACCTGAAGATGCTCTCATGTTGCTGATAGCAGGATGGAGACAGCCTGGCTCAGTGTTACGTGTTATTGAGTTAATTTAACTGCAAATGCTTACTGCAAACTGAAGGTACACCTTTCCATTTCCTGAAACGTGGTCATCTGTGTTTGTTTTATGCTTTCAGGTATATGACCGCACTGACAGACTCTGATGATGAAGAAGAGCCCAGTGATGCAGAACAGAGCGATGAAGAAAAACCCGTAGACACGCTCTGTGTTCTTCTGGAGAGGATCGAGCTTTTGCACCAGGGTACAGACTCTGAAAAAAGAGAAAGTCTACAACTCCTTCTGGAGAACAGAGATGAGGTTTGTTAAAGTTGATGCTGAGTCCTGCATACATTTCATATATAGATGTATTTGTAGCTAAATAGAGTGGTGCAGTGAGGACGTTTTTTTTTGTAGATCAAACCTGAAGTTTGCATTGCAAGGGTTCCTTTTGCTTTTTCAATTGGATATTGGTTTTTAAAATAGGATCTGTGACAAACAAAGGTTTTATAATAATTTTGTTTAGCAGAATAGTCTCCACATATTAATGTCACTTTATGATTTTGAAGTTTAAATGTAGTCGCCAGAATTAAAGCTACCTGCTATAAACAAACTACATCATGTACGCCTGACTGATCACCTCCATTGCTAAGAGAAAGTCAGTTAACATGATGACGTTTACTAGTCTCATTTAGACACTTGTAGCAACCACTGTATTTCATATACATACAAGCTTTGGAAACTCACAAGTCGGGTATTTACCGGAGTTTCCTATGTCGTACAACAACATTGGACCATTTCCTAGCTCTTATGAATCCCAGAACTCATTCATTCAAGATCATTTTGACTTTGAGGCAAGGGATCTGGAAGACTTTAAGTATTGATGATGAATATCCGCGTTTTAGGACCCATTCGTACTCCACTATATATGTACTGATAGTCACATTTCTTAATGATTCTTGATTTTTTTTTTTTAAAGAAAACAAAACCGTAAACTTCTGTTTACCAAATAACAGTTTTTTATTTTGAGTCCTAACATAAATCACATTGAACAACTATTCACTTCAAGACCAGGAGCCAGGAAGTTGTTAAATGCTAACTCATATCTGGGCTTTAGGACTCATTCCTGCACCACAACAGTGTGTATAACACTTTGATGTTCTTCTGCAGTTTGGACAGAACTCATTATTTCTCTGGCGGCTGATCCGAGCGTACTGTGATGTCCATGATGTCAGCTCCACTCTGGAGGAGAAGAAGACCCATGCAGAAGCTGGTAATCTACTGAACCATGTGATGCACCTCATTCACCAAGCATACCACTCTAGATTGTAGTTACTATAACATCATAACCAAAGCTGGTGTATACTGTATTTCATCTGGTTAATGCAAATATAATGCAAATCTATATTCCTCCAGTCAGACATTTGCAGTAATTAGAGAAACATCTTTGGTTGTAAATCCATCCCAGTGGGCTCCATGCAGCAACATTCTCTTATTTGTACTTATATAAAGTCAAATACAGCTGCACCAAACATTCTTCATCCAAATCTCTTCTTACCCAGGTGTGCTGAATGATGACTCTCACATGATCATACATTGAAGTTGTGTGTGGCTAGTTGTTTATTATTGCCATAGGTAATGCCCCCCTAAACAATTACAATTAATAGGGACAGGTGTTGTGGTGCATGCAAATATTCTTGCACATGCATTGGAATTTGAAAAAAAACAAACCAATAAAAGGCTTTGAGAAGAAAGAATTCAGCAGTAGTGATCTCACTTTACTGTAAAAAAAGAAAATGTTGATAACATGGGATTTTCCAGAGCGTAAGTACTAGCATTAAAAGCATTAAAAGATGTAATATGTAAACTATTAAAAAGCTGAACTCACGCAATAACTTCCTGCAAGGTGTTGATTGAGATCACTGAACCAATCGTTTTTTCCTACCCCATGAAAGTAGTAATCGAATCTTTACAGTAACTCTATAGACCAGGGGTTCCCAAACTTTTTCAGCATGAGACCCAAAACAGAAATGTTGTGGTCCTAAGGGACCCAAGCTCAAAAAATTTCATGATTTTCCATAATATCTACAGTTATAAACAAAGAATGCAACACACCATGAATTTAAAATGTAAATGAAAATATTTATTTAATTATAAAAGTGCATCGCAGCAATTAGGTTTCTCACCATAACAACCTTCCCTTTGAGCTTGCCCAGAAAAAATAAGGATCAAAGCAGAAAGACGAAACATGGGACGTGCAATCAAGTATATACAGTATAAATCAAATTTCAATTATAAAATTATCAAAAGTGCAATATTAAGTTTGTCGCTAGCTCAAAAACTATGTACACACCATTTTAAACTACGGTATTTTAAATGAACAAAGAACAAACATGTTGTAAACAGAAAGGGACAAAACACCAACTGAAGTGCAGTCAAGTGTATACAGTACATCACAGGTGAAACCACATTTAAATTATCAGAAGTGCAACATTAAGTTTGTCACTAGATCAAAAACTATGTACACACATTTTTTAAACACTTTTAAATGAACAGAGCTGTTTTAGAAACATCCAACACTTGGCAACTGATTAACTTTTTTTTTGTGGAGGCTGACTTGATAGGATGCCCTCAGTGCCCCTCTGTTCCCTTTCAATGCCTGAAAATAACAGAGAAGATATTATCATTAACATTGCTGGGTTATTGGGTGATTTTTAATACC